>NC_069500.1:1382081846-1382381846 GCF_027579735.1 Bombina bombina
CTGTAGTCCCGTAATGGTGGAGATAGGCCCAAATATCTGACCTCAGACAGTCTAGCAGCCTCCCATAGAATGGGTGCAAAATAGGTGATCAATGGCACAAATCAGCTCAGGTGAGGTTCCTCTTCTTAATAGCTCAGCTAGTAGTTATTTTCATATGAATTTAGCTCAGTCCATGGCTGTATTTAGATATTTTAGCTAGTTAAGGCCTAGGAGCTCAGCAGACCCACGTCTGATCTCCTCGGCTGTTGGCTCCGCCCCCCCGTGAAGATATTGTTTAACATTGGGACTATAAAAGCACATAAGGGGGGGGGGGCATGCTCAGATGGCTGCCATAACAGGCTGCAATATTGGAAGCTGGGAAGAGTAGCTGCTAATTCTGCCAATGATCATCTGTATCAGGGTGAATTATGTATCGGCCTAATCCCAGATCAACTGGCAATACCTTTTCTCCTGTGGAACTTTAGTTCCTCTATATGGACCATTGGGGCCTATAGCAGTGGCTCAGTGTATAGGCCTCCCCCCGAAACACTGGGTAAATAACATAGCATAGTCCTGTGTCATCAATGTGAGTAGTCCATATCAGCTGCTCTTTTTTCCAGCTGAGGAATGGATTTAAGTATGCAAGCATTTAAAATTTGTGCTTTGTTAGAGGAACACTGAGCCTACTGATTGAGCACTGCTATTGGATGAATAGTGACCTGCACACTGTTAAGCCATGGAAGACCCCCGTAGCTAGGATTGCCACCTCAGTCATGTTTTCCTATACAATTATGAGTTATACATGCTCTAGGGTGTGCACCGAGGAACATGTATTGTGCTGTTCATCAGCACTATTCATGTAATGTCCAGAGGCTCAATACATGTTTCCCCCTGCCTACCCTGCAGAATGCATAACTCATAAGTGTCCAGAAAAACATGGCTGAGGTGGCAGCCTTTATCCTTAGCAAATCTTAGTTACGTAGGAAGTTTACTTGATTGTTATTTCTAGTGTTTTATTACTTATAACATTTTTGTGTGTTTATTAGTTATAGTTATATTTAGTATTTACAGCTTTTATTATCTACCTCCTCTGGGATAAAAATAGAGCTAAAGTCAGCTTGAAATTTTTTAAATGTCTGTTAGCAGGTACATAAATATCTTCTTAGAGTGATACTGGACCCTACTAAGCAGATTTATATAGATCATTGGTCTGTTGCTACCTTTAAAAAGGTTGTACTTATAAATCCTGAATTCGAGGGTACACAAGTAGCCTGATACCTACTTACCTTTTGCTAGACATATTACTGTTTAATTGATTACTAATTATTAATATTTTCTGTCCTATGCTAGATATTATAACTATATTATTAACCTTCCCATGTATATGAGCTAATAGATGGCTGTTTAGAAAAAGCGCAAGCTCCTCCTTTATGGCCCTCATAATCAAAAGTCCTGCAATGCAGCAATATATTCCAAAGGGATCCGCCGCGATGTTGAGTGAGCCGGCAAAATATTCAAAGATGCTAACATCATTGATTAAAGGCAGCATCGCCTAAGGGTGCTTTACTATTCATCCCAATGGGTGGTGATGTTGGTGAAATATTCCAACCAGCATCACCACAGACACTGACAATGTATAGGATCCCTTTGAAATATATAGCACCAAGCCTAATAAATATACCTATTTACTCCTAGAAGGCCATAAACCCACCACAATCACGCAATATTTAACCCCTACTCCACCACAAGCCCAAAGCAAACACCCTATACTATACTTAAAGGGATAGTCTAGTCAAAAATAAATGTCCATGGTTCAGACAGAGCATGCAATTTTAAGCAACTTTCTAATTTACTCCTATTATCATTTTTTCTTTGTTCTCTTGGTATCTTTATTTTAAAAAGCTGGAAAGTAAGTCTAGGAGCCAGCCCATTTTTGGTTCAGCACCTGGATAGCTCTTGCTGATTGGATGGCTACATTTAGACACTAATCAGCAAGCGCTATCCAGATGCAGAACCAAAAATGGGCTGGCTTCTAAGCTTACATTCCAGCTTTTTAAAATAAAGATATCAAGAGAACGAAGAAAAATTGATAATAGGAGTAAATTAGAAAATTGCTTAAAATTGCATCCTCTATCTGAATCATAAAAGTTTAATTTTGACTATACTATCCCTTTAACCCCTACATCGCTACAAGACCACTGCAAACACCCTCTAACCTATTAACCTGTTGGTGTATTTATCAGCAGCAATTGCCACTAAACGTGTTACGTATTGTGATTATGAATATTAATAATTATTAGCAGTATAAAAATATTGTTAGCGATATTTCCAATTAATATAATGGAATCTTGTCAATACACTTCAGTGAGATGTTAAATCTCTGTAGTGTACCCCAAATAACACTACTGAGAGATCAATAAGTTTGACAATAAAATTATTAATATTAATATTTAATCTCAATATAAAATGTTCCTAAATTCTGACCAGTTAATATTTATATACACATTGATTATATTTATGTAGTAACTGAATATCAGCTATAACTGATGTCCGGAATAGTTCGCCGGCGAATAGTTCCCGGCGAACATAGCTTGTTTGCGTTCGCAACGGCGGGTGAACATATGCGATGTTCGATCCGCCCCCTATTCGTCATCATTGAGTAAACTTTGACCCTGTATCTCACAGTCTGCAGACACATTCCAGCCAATCAGCAGCAGACCCTCCCTCCCAGACCCTCCCAGCTCCTGGACAGCAGCCATTTTAGATTAATTCGGAAGCTGCTTTCTTAGTGAGAGGAGGGACAGTGTAGCTGCTGCTCATTTAATAGGGAAATTGATAGCTAAGCTAGTGTATTCAGTGTCCACTACAGTCCTGAAGGACTCATCTGATCTCTGCTGTAAGGACAGCACCCCAAAAAGCCCTTTTATGGGCTGCTTTTTTTCCTGTGTAATCTAATTGCAGTTGCCTGCCTGCCAGCGTGTGTGCCAGGCTCACAGCGTATACTGTGCCCACCTGCCCGTTGCCACCACTCATATCTGGTGTAACATTAGTGTAAATTTAAAAAAAAAACTTTTTTGACTGTGAAACATCAGTCTGCTTGTGTAATCTAATTGCAGTTGCCTGCCTGCCTGCCAGCGTGTGTGCCAGGCCCACTTGCCCACAGTGCCACCACTCATATCTGTTGTAACAGTAGTGTACATTTTTAAAAAAAAAACTTTTTTGACTGTGAAACATCAGTCTGCTAGTGTAATCTAATTGCAGTTGCCTGCCTGCCAGCGTGTGTGCCAGGCCCACTTGCCCACAATGCCACCACTCATATCTGTTGTAACAGTAGTGTAAATTTAAAAAAAAAAACTTTTTTGACTGTGAAACATCAGTCTGCTAGTGTAATCTAATTGCAGTTGCCTGCCTGCCAGCGTGTGTGCCAGGCTCACAGCGTATACTGTGCCCACTTGCCCAGTGCCACAACTCATATATGGTGTAACATTAGTGTAAATTAAAAAAAAAAAAAATTGACTGTGAAACATCAGTCTGCTTGTGTAATCTAATTTCAGTTGCCTGCCTGCCAGCGTGTGTGCCAGGCCCACTTGCCCACAGTGCCACCACTCATATCTGTTGTAACAGTAGTGTAAATTTAAAAAAAAAAACTTTTTTGACTGTGAAACATCAGTCTGCTAGTGTAATCTAATTGCAGTTGCCTGCCTGCCAGCGTGTGTGCCAGGCTCACAGCGTATACTGTGCCCACTTGCCCAGTGCCACCACTCATATATGGTGTAACATTAGTGTAAATTAAAAAAAAAATTTTTGACTGTGAAACATCAGTCTGCTTGTGTAATCTAATTTCAGTTGCCTGCCCGCCAGCGTGTGTGCCAGGCCCACTTGCCCACAGTGCCACGACTCATATCTGTTGTAACAGTAGTGTAAATTTAAAAAAAAACAAAAAACTTTTTGGACTGTGAAACATCAGTCTGCTAGTGCAATCTAATTGCAGTTGCCTGCCTGCCAGTGTGTGTGCCAGGCTCACAGCATATACTGTGCCCACTTGCCCAGTGCCACCACTCATATATGGTGTAACATTAGTGTAAATTTAAAAAAAAAATTTTTTGACTGTTAAACATCAGTCTGCTTGTGTAATCTAATTGCAGTTGCCTGCCTGCCAGCGTGTGTGCCAGGCCCACTTGCCCACAGTGCCACCACTCATATCTGTTGTAACAGTAGTGTAAATTAAAAAAAAAAAACTTTTTTGACTGTGAAACATCAGTCTGCTAGTGTAATCTAATTGCAGTTGCCTGCCTGCCAGTGTGTGTGCCAGGCTCACAGCGTATACTGTGCCCACTTGCCCAGTGCCACCACTCATATATGGTGTAATATTAGTGTAAATTAAAAAAAAAAAGATTTTTGACTGTGAAACATCAGTCTGCTTGTGTAATCTAATTTCAGTTGCCTGCCTGCCAGCGTGTGTGCCAGGCCCACTTGCCCACAGTGTCACCACTCATATCTGTTGTAACAGTAGTGTAAATTAAAAAAAAAAAAAACTTTTTTGACTGGGAAACATCAGTCTGCTAGTGTAATCTAATTGCAAATGCCTGCCTGCCAGTGTGTGTGCCAGGCTCACAGCGTATACTGTGCCCACTTGCCCAGTGCCACCACTCATATATGGTGTAACATTAGTGTAAATTTAAAAAAAAAATTTTTTGACTGTGAAACATCAGTCTGCTTGTGTAATCTAATTGCAGTTGCCTGCCTGCCAGTGTGTGTGCCAGGCCCACTTGCCCACAGTGTCACCACTCATATCTGTTGTAACAGTAGTGTAAATTTAAAAAACAACAACTTGTTTGACTGTTAAACATCAGTCTGCTAGTGTAATCTAATTGCAGTTGCCTGTCTGCCAGCGTGTGTGCAAGGCTCACAGCGTATACTGTGCCCACTTGCCCAGTGCAACCACTCATATCTGGTGTAACATTAGTGTAAATTTAAAAAAAAAACTTTTTTGACTGTGAAACATCAGTCTGCTAGTGTAATCTAGTTGCAGTTGCCTGCCTGCCAGCGTGTGTGCCAGGCTCACAGCGTATACTGTGCCCACTTGCCCAGTGCCACCACTCATATATGGTGTAACATTAGTGTAAATTTAAAAAAAAAAAAATTTGACTGTTAAACATCAGTCTGCTTGTGTAATCTAATTGCAGTTGCCTGCCTGCCAGCGTGTGTGCCAGGCCCACTTGCCCACAGTGCCACCACTCATATCTGTTGTAACAGTAGTGTAAATTTAAAAAAAAAAACTTTTTTGACTGTGAAACATCAGTCTGCTAGTGTAATCTAATTGCAGTTGCCTGCCTGCCAGCGTGTGTGTCAGGCTCACAGCGTATACTGTGCCCACTTGCCCAGTGCCACCACTCATATATGGTGTAACATTAGTGTAAATTTAAAAAAAAAAAAATTTTTGACTGTGAAACATCAGTCTGCTAGTGTAATCTAATTGCAGTTGCCTGCCTGCCAGCGTGTGTGCCAGGCTCACAGCGTACACTGTGCCCACTTGCCCAGTGCCACAACTCATATATGGTGTAACATTAGTGTAAATTTAAAAAAAAAAAAAATTGACTGTGAAACATCAGTCTGCTTGTGTAATCTAATTTCAGTTGCCTGCCTGCCAGCGTGTGTGCCAGGCCCACTTGCCCACAGTGCCACCACTCATATCTGTTGTAACAGTAGTGTAAATTTAAAAAAAAAACTTTTTTGACTGTGAAACATCAGTCTGCTAGTGTAATCTAATTGCAGTTGCCTGCCTGCCAGCGTGTGTGCCAGGCTCACAGTGTATACTGTGCCCACTTGCCCAGTGCCACCACTCATATATGGTGTAACATTAGTGTAAATTAAAAAAAAAAAATTTGACTGTGAAACATCAGTCTGCTTGTGTAATCTAATTTCAGTTGCCTGCCTGCCAGCGTGTGTGCCAGGCCCACTTGCCCACAGTGCCACGACTCATATCTGTTGTAACAGTAGTGTAAATTTAAAAAAAAAAAAAAAAACTTTTTGGACTGTGAAACATCAGTCTGCTAGTGCAATCTAATTGCAGTTGCCTGCCTGCCAGTGTGTGTGCCAGGCTCACAGCATATACTGTGCCCACTTGCCCAGTGCCACAACTCATATATGGTGTAACATTAGTGTAAATTTAAAAATTTTTTTTTTTGACTGTTAAACATCAGTCTGCTTGTGTAATCTAATTGCAGTTGCCTGCCTGCCAGCGTGTGTGCCAGGCCCACTTGCCCACAGTGCCACCACTCATATCTGTTGTAACAGTAGTGTAAATTAAAAAAAAAAACTTTTTTGACTGTGAAACATCAGTCTGCTAGTGTAATCTAATTGCAGTTGCCTGCCTGCCAGTGTGTGTGCCAGGCTCACAGCGTATACTGTGCCCACTTGCCCAGTGCCACCACTCATATATGGTGTAATATTAGTGTAAATTAAAAAAAAAAAGATTTTTGACTGTGAAACATCAGTCTGCTTGTGTAATCTAATTTCAGTTGCCTGCCTGCCAGCGTGTGTGCCAGGCCCACTTGCCCACAGTGTCACCACTCATATCTGTTGTAACAGTAGTGTAAATTAAAAAAAAAAAAAACTTTTTTGACTGGGAAACATCAGTCTGCTAGTGTAATCTAATTGCAAATGCCTGCCTGCCAGTGTGTGTGCCAGGCTCACAGCGTATACTGTGCCCACTTGCCCAGTGCCACCACTCATATATGGTGTAACATTAGTGTAAATTTAAAAAAAAAAATTTTTGACTGTGAAACATCAGTCTGCTTGTGTAATCTAATTGCAGTTGCCTGCCTGCCAGTGTGTGTGCCAGGCCCACTTGCCCACAGTGTCACCACTCATATCTGTTGTAACAGTAGTGTAAATTTAAAAAAAAACAACTTGTTTGACTGTTAAACATCAGTCTGCTAGTGTAATCTAATTGCAGTTGCCTGTCTGCCAGCGTGTGTGCAAGGCTCACAGCGTATACTGTGCCCACTTGCCCAGTGCAACCACTCATATCTGGTGTAACATTAGTGTAAATTTAAAAAAAAAACTTTTTTGACTGTGAAACATCAGTCTGCTAGTGTAATCTAGTTGCAGTTGCCTGCCTGCCAGCGTGTGTGCCAGGCTCACAGCGTATACTGTGCCCACTTGCCCAGTGCCACCACTCATATATGGTGTAACATTAGTGTAAATTTAAAAAAAAAAATTTTTTGACTGTTAAACATCAGTCTGCTTGTGTAATCTAATTGCAGTTGCCTGCCTGCCAGCGTGTGTGCCAGGCCCACTTGCCCACAGTGCCACCACTCATATCTGTTGTAACAGTAGTGTAAATTTTAAAAAAAAAACTTTTTTGACTGTGAAACATCAGTCTGCTAGTGTAATCTAATTGCAGTTGCCTGCCTGCCAGCGTGTGTGTCAGGCTCACAGCGTATACTGTGCCCACTTGCCCAGTGCCACCACTCATATATGGTGTAACATTAGTGTAAATTAAAAAAAAAAAGATTTTTGACTGTGAAACATCAGTCTGCTTGTGTAATCTAATTGCAGTTGCCTGCCTACCAGTGTGTGTGCCAGGCCCACTTGCCCACAGTGTCACCACTCATATCTGTTGTAACAGTAGTGTAAATTTAAAAAAAAAAAAACTTTTTTGACTGTTAAACATCAGTCTGCTAGTGTAATCTAATGGCAGTTGCCTGCCTGCCAGCGTGTGTGCCAGGCCCACTTGCCCACAGTGCCACCCCTCATATCTGTTGTAACAGTAGTGTAAATTTAAAAAACAACAACTTTTTTGACTGTTAAACATCAGTCTGCTAGTGTAATCTAATTGCAGTTGCCTGTCTGCCAGCGTGTGTGCAAGGCTCACAGCGTATACTGTGCCCACTTGCCCAGTGCAACCACTCATATCTGGTGTAACATTAGTGTAAATTTAAAAAAAAAACTTTTTTGACTGTGAAACATCAGTCTGCTAGTGTAATCTAGTTGCAGTTGCCTGCCTGTCAGCGTGTGTGCCAGGCTCACAGCGTATACTGTGCCCACTTGCCCAGTGCCACCACTCATATCTTGTTTAATAGTAGTGTAAGTGTAAATTTAAAAAAAATTAAACTTTTTGGACTGTGAAACATCAGTCTGCTAGTGCAATCTAATTGCAGTTGCCTGCCTGCCAGTGTGTGTGCCAGGCTCACAGCATATACTGTGCCCACTTGCCCAGTGCCACCACTCATATATGGTGTAACATTAGTGTAAATTAAAAAAAAAAAATTGACTGTTAAACATCAAACCGCTTGTGTAATCTAATTGCAGTTGCCTGCCTGCCAGCGTGTGTGCCAGGCCCACTTGCCCACAGTGCCACCACTCATATCTGTTGTAACAGTAGTGTAAATTTAAAAAAAAAAACTTTTTTGACTGTGAAACATCAGTCTGCTAGTGTAATCTAATTGCAGTTGCCTGCCTGCCTGTGTGTGTGCCAGGCTCACAGCGTATACTGTGTCCACTTGCCCAGTGCCACCACTCATATATGGTGTAACATTAGTGTAAATTAAAAAAAAAAAGATTTTTGACTGTGAAACATCAGTCTGCTTGTGTAATCTAATTGCAGTTGCCTACCTGCCAGTGTTTGTGCCTGTGCCAGGCCCACTCTCCCACAGTGCCATCACTCATATCTGTTGTAACAGTAGTGTAAATTTTTTTTAAAAAAACTTTTTTGACTGTGAAACATCAGTCTGCTAGTGTAATCTAATTGCAGTTGCCTGCCTGCCTGCCAGCGTGTATGCCAGGCCCACTTGCCCACAGTGCCACCACTCATATCTGTTATAACAGTAGTGTAAATTTAAAAAAAAAAACTTTTTTTGACTGTTAAACATCAGTCTGCTAGTGTAATCTAATTGCAGTTGCCTGCCTGCCAGCGTGTGTGCCAGGCTCACAGCATATACTGTGCCAACTTGCCCAGTGCCACTACTCATATCTGTTGTAACAGTAGTGTAAATTTAAAAAAAAAACTTTTTTGACTGTGAAACATCAGTCTGCTAGTGTAATCTAATTGCAGTTGCCTGCCTGCCAGCGTGTGTGCCAGGCTCACAGCGTATACTGTGCCCACTTGCCCAGTGCCACCACTCATATATGGTGTAACATTAGTGTAAATTTAAAAAAAAAAAAATTTGGACTGTGAAACATCAGTCTGCTTGTGTAATCTAATTACAGTTGCCTGCCTGCCAGCGTGTGTGCCAGGCCCACTTGCCCACAGTGCCACCACTCATATCTGTTGTAACAGTAGTGTAAATTAAAAAAAAAACAAAAAAACTTTTTTGACTATGAAACATCAGTCTGCTAGTGTAATCTAATTGCAGTTGCCTGCCTGCCAGCATGTGTGCCAGGCTCACAGCGTATGCTGTGCCCACTTGCCCAGTGCCACCACTCATATATGGTGTAACATTAGTGTAAATTTTAAAAAAAAATTTTTGACTGTGAAACATCAGTCTGCTTGTGTAATCTAATTGCAGTTGCCTGCCTGCCAGTGTGTGTGCCAGGCCCACTTGCCCACAGTGCCACCACTCATATCTGTTGTAACAGTAGTGTAAATTTAAAAAAAAAAAAACTTTTTTGACTGTTAAACATCAGTCTGCTAGTGTAATCTAATTGCAGTTGCTTGCCTGCCAGCGTGTGTGCAAGGCCCACTTGCCCACAGTGCCACCCCTCATATCTGTTGTAACAGTAGTGTAAATTTAAAAAAAAAAAACTTTTTTTGACTGTTAAACATCAGTCTGCTAGTGTAATCTAATTGCAGTTGCCTGCCTGCCAGCGTGTGTGCCAGGCTCACAGCGTATACTGTGCACACTTGCCCAGTGCAACCACTCATATCTGGTGTAACATTAGTGTAAATTTAAAAAAAAAATTTTTGACTGTGAAACATCAGTCTGCTTGTGTAATCTAATTGCAGTTGCCTGCCTGCCAGCGTGTGTGCCAGGCTCACAGCATATACTGTGCCAACTTGCCCAGTGCCACTACTCATATCTGTTGTAACAGTAGTGTAAATTTAAAAAAAAAACGTTTTTGACTGTGAAACATCAGTCTGCTAGTGTAATCTAATTGCAGTTGCCTGCCTGCCAGCGTGTGTGCGAGGCTCACAGCGTATACTGTGCCCACTTGCCCAGTGCCACCACTCATATATGGTGTAACATTAATGTAAATTTAAAAAAAAACAAAATTTTGACTGTGAAACATCAGTCTGCTTGTGTAATCTAATTGCAGTTGCCTGCCAGCGTGTGTGCCAGGCCCACTTGCCCACAGTGCCACCACTCATATCTGTTGTAACAGTAGCGTAAATTTAAAAAAAGAACATTTGAAACTAAGCTATGCTGACCTCAAGCTGGGAGCAAAGGGGTCTAAAAGTTAAACCTTCTTATTTCTTGTCTAGGCCAGTTCCTTTAGGAAAAAGTAATAGGGAATGCCCTCCTTTCTACAGAAATCTAATAAAAAGTTGGATATGAGATAGGAAATATAATACCTTGCCAATTTCAATCTGAGTGTCCGAGGTCATATAACCCAAACATATATTATAAACTGCTAACCAATTATGTACATTTTTTAGAGGAGACCTCTGTTCAGCTAAGCAAGAGCTCTTATACCCAGATATACAATTAGAGAAAATACTTCAGAAAGGCATGGAAATTGAACATAATACACCATTCAAAAAGAGCACTGAAACCAAACTAACACTGAAAAAAGGAGTCCAGTGAGGTAAATTGTAGCCCCATGGGCCTAAACTTCAAATATTGCGATTGTTATTAGAGTGCCCAATTCCCAAACTCCAAGAGGTGCACAGTTCAAAATCAAAATACAGGATTTATCTTTATATTGAGAATATCACCCGTGACACCCAACACTGAATCTTGTGTGGGTACGGAAGTACTGAGAGCCTTCTGATAGCTTGGCGATCCTCAGCAGATCTAAGTCCATGGCTGAGTCCATATAGACAGCCGCCTGTAGCCCATGCTCACCAGCCAGGCCACACATCCGGGAGCCGGCCGCTCTCCCATACATGACCCCACCAGCAACACCAGCCCGGCGATCCTTACCAAAGTAGATGCCAGCAGTTTCTACTTTGTCCCATCCGCTGATGAAAGACCCTCTGTCCCTGCTTATCTCCTTCTCAGGAAACAGTATTTCCCGGTCCTGCAGGACCATCAATCCGCACACGTCTTCCAAAAAATTTTCTGCGGCGTCGACTTCTAGCTGCCTCATTTCAGATGCGACATATTTAGTGAGAACATCCCCATCCCCCATTGGGGCCTCACTTATCATGTCTTTAGCCTTATCAGATCCAGTATGTACTGCTACAGTACACGGGGCTCCTGCTATTGCTATAAGGCGATCAAATCTGCTATGTATCTGTCAGGTTCACTGTCTGTGTATATACCTTTAAATCCTTCTTGACCTATCACGTTACCACACCCCCTTTATAACACCTGCAATTGCCTTCATCCTATGCTTAGTAATTTTTGTTTAACTGCCTATGTAGTTCTGCTCCTGCTAAGCTCCTTGTCTATGAGACTGACTGTCATTTCAACTTTGTATGCTGGACCTCTATGCATAATTCTATACCTGAAGTTCGTCTGAAGCTTTCTCTTTGTCCTTAAAAAATCTAACTAACAGTGCCTCTGCAAGTTCCTCCTAAATCTTCTTGCTACGCAAGCTTACTTTGCCAATTGGACTGCTACCTCCAAGTTCCTGAAGTTCACTTATCAATATACATTGTTTCTTTCAACTGGTACCTTACTTACTGTTTGCTTGTTACATTAATTCATTTTTCAGTGAAGAGACCTACAATCGGCTCAGTGCCGCACCCGGTGTTCTGACGTCAGACGCCAATCTCCCTGCTGAACAGATACCGGAAGAGAGTTCCACACCTCTATACTCGCCTGCAGCAAAGCCTAAGGCTCCTGGTAAGAACTTTATCTACTATCAAAGGTACAACTTACTTTATCTACATTCCCAAATATGTGCAAGTATGAGATTATAAATATCTAAGGAAATTACTTTGAATCTCTCTGACCGTTCTGTGTATTTTCTGCTTTGCTTATAAAATTAACGTCTCTTGCCTCAGGATCACGCTTACTCTTTGCTATATGTGCAATAAGTATTCAACTAATTCAACTAATACTATAACCTCTTGCTTCAACGCTCAAGGATTCTATTGCATTACTAATTGCATTGTTATCTAACTGTTGATTTGTTATTTGAAGATCTTTTCTACCACTGCTGAATTTTTACATTATCTCTTATCCATATTTCATCCTATCTAATTGTGGCATATAGTATCTTTGTTCTGTTATTCCTAAGTCATATGCATTTGTCTTATGAAGTTAATAAGATATATGCTTCTCTGACTTCAAATCTAATTAGTAAAATACTTTGTAAAGCTTTGTCTTACTGAAAGTTATAATAACTACACTTGCTGTTATTGTTACTACTTCCACATAGTAGTGATAAACAAAAGTGTATACAAATCTACATATATATATATTAATATAATAGAAAAACATAGGGCAACAGTTACATATTACTAAGCCATAAAAAAAAAAAAAAAAAAAGAGCATTATGGAACAACCTGACCTTCCACAGGTTGTATATGATATGTCACAAAAAATGGATCAAATGGGGAAAGCCATTCTAGATCTACAAAGAGAGAATCAAATATTGAAAGGATTCATAAAGGATACCAAGGAACAATCCACTAGCTCTCTGGAACCTCAAGTCTCTGTACCAGACTTGTTTGCAGGTGACAGAAGATCATATAGACATTTTAAAAATGCCTGTGGACTTTTATTTAATTTGAAACCAAGAACATATCCTAACGACAGAATAAAGGTGTTAACTACCATATCCTACTTAAGGGCTGAACCAAGGATATGGGCAGATCAGTTGTGTGAAGCTAACTCTCCTATTCTCAACTCCTTAAGTGATTTCTTCCAAGCCATGGATGAGTTGTATTCTGACACTGATGTTCAACTTTCTGCAGAATTCAAAATGAGACAACTCAAACAAGGGAAAAGGCCAGTAGAAGAATATATAACGGAGTTCAAGTTATACGCTACCGATTCTTCCTGGAGTAGAGTTTCGCTAAGAAACCAATTTAGACTTGGACTTTCGGAAAGCCTTAAGGACGAACTTGCACGCACTGAGATGCCGGAGACTCTGGAAGCACTAATGAGGTTGGCAACCCAGATTGACCGCAGACTCCGTGAGAGAAAAGCAGAGCGTTACCATACTGAATCCCACTATAAGGCACCACCTATTCCACATCAAAAACCACCTGGGTTTACTACAGAAAAGGTCACTCCCATGGAAATTGGCATGTTGAGAGGACCTCTTACTACTGATGAAAGATCTCGTCGCAGGGCTCTGCGCCTGTGCATGTATTGTGCAGATCCTAATCACACAGTCATTGACTGTCCAACTCTACGCAAGAATAAAAGGCGTAAGTTTACATACATACGTAAATCTGATGTCTATGACACTTCCCAAACTTACTGTGACTTGTCTCTCTCTATACAGTGGGACCATAAGAAGTTAAGCACTAAAGCCATCATAGATTCCGGATCGTCAGGCAACTTCATTGATGCTGATTTTGTTCTTCTAAATAAAATACCTGTTGTTGAAAAGAAATCACCTGTATTCCTTAGAGTTATTGATGGGTCCACTCTCTCCACAGGACCTATTACCCAGCACACTGTTCCTCTCCTAATCAGTACTGTGTCAGGGCACACTGAGTTCATTGTTTTTTATATAATTTCATCACCTCACTTTTCTGTAGTATTAGGCTTAAACTGGTTACAGTTACATAATCCAGAAATAAATTGGCAAACCTTACAATTAAATTTCTCTTCACCTTACTGCAAAACAACATGTCACCCACAACACGAGATACTACTTACAAACTACTTGAGTTCTCCTCTACCTTCGTTCTACAGTGATTTTACTGATGTATTTAGTAAGGTAGAAGCAGAGACTCTACCTCCTCATCGCATTTACGATTGTCCCATAGAATTAATCCCAGGTTCTACACTCCCTGTGGGTCATTTGTACCCACTAAGCCAACCTGAGCTTAACCATTTAAAAGAGTATCTCACTGAAAACTTACGAAAAGGCTTTATACGACCTTCCACATCTCCCACAGCAGCCAGAATGTTCTTTGTCACAAACAAGGATAAAACTTTAAGACCGATAATTGATTACCGGGAATTAAATAAGTGCACGGTAAAAAACCGTTATCCATTACCTCTGATTCCGGAACTCATCGAAAGGCTTACCAACGCCACAATCTTTTCAAAGCTTGATCTTAGGGGAGCTTATAACCTCATTCGCATACGCCAAGGGGATGAATGGCTCACCGCATTCAGGACCAGATACGGACTTTTTGAGTACGTAGTGATGCCTTTTGGACTCTGTAACGCCCCTGCCACGTTCCAGCATTTCATTAATGATATTTTTAGAGATTTGCTGGACGTGTGTATGGTGGTTTACCTCGACAATATATTAATCTATTCTAAAAATGAAGAAGAACATATTAAACACGTCAGATGGGTTTTGGCAAGACTCAGAGTCCACAAGCTTTATGCCAAACCAGAAAAATGTTCATTCCATGATACCATTGTTTCTTTCTTAGGTTATACTATTTCTCCTGCTGGCATTCAAATGCAATCCGAAAAAATAGAAGCAGTAAAGGATTGGCCACTTCCTACTAACAAAAAAGAATTGCAAAGATTTCTGGGATTTTCGAATTATTATCGGAAATTTATCAAAGGTTTTTCAGAGATTGTTAAACCACTCACTCAATTAACTGGAACCAGTCTACCCTTCAAATGGACTCCTATTCATACTGAAGTTTTCGAGCAATTAAAAACTTCATTCACTACTGCACCTATTTTGAGTTTCCCAGATGTGAACCTACCTTATATTCTTGAGGTGGATTCTTCTGACCATTCTATTGGTGCTGTACTATCTCAACAAAAGACTGAGACTGATCCAATATACCCTGTATCCTTTTATTCTAAAGCAATGAGTCCAGCTGAAAGAAACTACGGAATAGGTGACAAGGAGCTATTAGCCATACGTAGGTCATTGGAGTTCTGGAGACATCTATTGGAGGGAGCGCTGCATCCCATTGTGATTTTAACTGACCACAAAAATTTACAATATCTACAAAGTAATAAAACCCTCTCAAGTAGACAAGTACGCTGGTCACTTTATTTTTCTAGATTTGATTTCAAGATAGTATATCGTCCTGCCACAAAAAATGGCAAAGCTGATGCTCTCTCTAGGCTAGACTCAGACTTACCAGAGGTAAAAAATCCCACAAGTATTATTCCTACAGATAAATTCCTAGGATTTACTACTACTTTTCTAAAAGACGTAAGGTCAAAGTCCGTTCTACCCCCAGAAGTTGGAACAAAAAAGTTAAAGAAGAAAGACGGTATATATTACTTCAATGACAAGATGTACATCCCCACTGAGTTGAGGAACCAGATCTTAGAACAACACCATGAATCTCCTTTAGCCGGACATCCAGGGGTAGCTCGTGCGTTGGATTTACTCCAGAGAAAATATTGGTGGCCTGACATGTTTCCCTCAGTACTAAATCATGTTAGAACTTGTGCTATCTGTCAAGTATCCAAAACAGAGAAAAAATCTCCTTACGGGTTATTGATGCCACTTCCTATCGCAAAGGCTCCCTGGCAACAAATCAGTATAGACTTTATAGTTGAATTGCCTCCCTCAATGTCCTATACCACCATACTTGTTGTCATTGACACTTTCACCAAGATGGCACACTTCTTGCCGTTTCACAAATTACCATCTTCATCTGAAACAGCAACATTGGTCATAAACAACATCATTAAACTACATGGTATTCCAAAAACCATAATTTCTGATAGAGGTTCTCAGTTTACCTCTCGGTTTTGGAGAAATTTATGTATTGCCCTGAAAATAGACCATCACTATACTACATCCTTTCATCCACAAGCTAATGGACAAGTGGAAAGGTTGAATCAGTGGTTGGATGAATATCTGAGATGTTTCTGTTCTTATCAGCAACATGAGTGGTATAAGTATCTGGCACTTGCAGAATTTGCCTATAACAATTTAACTAATTCCTCAACAAAACTGACACCTTTTTATGCCAATTATGCTTATCATCCAAATTTTGATTTGCTTCCAATCACACCTTCTGCTTCTCCTTCTGTGGAAGAATTGAATAATTCAATTCTTGACAATTTTGAGTTCCTCAAGGATAATATCTTAAAGGCACAAGCAAGACAAAAACATTTCTATGATTTACGACATAGAAAACCTCCGCTTTACAGAATTGGCGACAAGGTTTGGCTATCCACAAAAAATCTCCGCATACAACTCCCTAGTAGAAAATTAACTCAAAAATTCTGTGGGCTGTTTGCTGTGACACGTATCATCAACGAAAATGCAGTTACGTTACAACTTCCTGCAATTTTAAAAGTTCATCCTACTTTCCACGTGTCCTTACTCAAACCTTATCTACCTTCCCGAACCACTCTTCCTCTTGTACCATCAAATTTGGACGCAGAGGCTTCCGCTGAATATGAAGTCCATTCCATAATCGATTCCAGGATTCATCGTGGAGTACTACAATATCTGGTTCGATGGAAACACTTTTCTGCAGAGGAGGACAGCTGGGAACCATCCTCCAATCTCCATGCCCCCCGTTTGGTAGATCAGTTTCATAAACGTTTTCCTGACCGTCCTTGTCCTCAAGCTGTGGGACAGCTTGCCTGAAGGGGGGGTCCTGTCAGGTTCACTGTCTGTGTATATACCTTTAAATCCTTCTTGACCTATCACGTTACCACACCCCCTTTATAACACCTGCAATTGCCTTCATCCTATGCTTAGTAATTTTTGTTTAACTGCCTATGTAGTTCTGCTCCTGCTAAGCTCCTTGTCTATGAGACTGACTGTCATTTCAACTTTGTATGCTGGACCTCTATGCATAATTCTATACCTGAAGTTCGTCTGAAGCTTTCTCTTTGTCCTTAAAAAAATCTAACTAACAGTGCCTCTGCAAGTTCCTCCTAAATCTTCTTGCTACGCAAGCTTACTTTGCCAATTGGACTGCTACCTCCAAGTTCCTGAAGTTCACTTATCAATATACATTGTTTCTTTCAACTGGTACCTTACTTACTGTTTGCTTGTTACATTAATTCATTTTTCAGTGAAGAGACCTACAATCGGCTCAGTGCCGCACCCGGTGTTCTGACGTCAGACGCCAATCTCCCTGCTGAACAGATACCGGAAGAGAGTTCCACACCTCTATACTCGCCTGCAGCAAAGCCTAAGGCTCCGGTAAGAACTTTATCTACTATCAAAGGTACAACTTACTTTATCTACATTCCCAAATATGTGCAAGTATGAGATTATAAATATCTAAGGAAATTACTTTGAATCTCTCTGACCGTTCTGTGTATTTTCTGCTTTGCTTATAAAATTAACGTCTCTTGCCTCAGGATCACGCTTACTCTTTGCTATATGTGCAATAAGTATTCAACTAATACTATAACCTCTTGCTTCAACGCTCAAGGATTCTATTGCATTACTAATTGCATTGTTATCTAACTGTTGATTTTCTGGCTTTGTTCTTTGAAGATCTTTTCTACCACTGCTGAATTTTTACATTATCTCTTATCCATATTTCATCCTATCTAATTGTGGCATATAGTATCTTTGTTCTG
Organism: Bombina bombina; assembly: GCF_027579735.1. Classification (NCBI taxonomy): domain Eukaryota; kingdom Metazoa; phylum Chordata; class Amphibia; order Anura; family Bombinatoridae; genus Bombina; species Bombina bombina. The sequence continues at coordinate 1,382,099,597 of NC_069500.1, forward strand.
TTATTCCTAAGTCATATGCATTTGTCTTATGAAGTTAATAAGATATATGCTTCTCTGACTTCAAATCTAATTAGTAAAATACTTTGTAAAGCTTTGTCTTACTGAAAGTTATAATAACTACACTTGCTGTTATTGTTACTACTTCCACATAGTAGTGATAAACAAAAGTGTATACAAATCTACATATATATATATTAATATAATAGAAAAACATAGGGCAACAGTTACAGTATCTGCTGATCAAACTCGGCAAATAAAGCTTGTATCTTGATATATAGTGCTTCTTCCATGATCAAAGAAGGTTCTGTGCCTAGAGTGCTGGCTTACTCTGATTTCCAAAAATGTAAAAATTGAAAAGAGTGAAGCGTACTGTTATTCCCTCAGACCCCGGTTCCCCGGGGGTGGGGGAGGTGTTGGAGGTTTTCCCACGCTAGGCCGCCAAAGCCTGCAACGGTCCAGTCTGAAGAGTTTAGTATCATACAATAATTATATTCTCATTTCCAGCAAACTTTCAGCTTGTCACCTACAATAAGATATCCTGCCGGATGACTTCCATAGTTTGAGATACACAGCGGAATGCATATCCCCATTACTGAGCTCCCAGAATAGCTGCCATCTTGGGGCATAGCCCGGACACGCCCCAAAGGAAGATATTTTACCTCACAATTTCCTCAGCTCAGCAGAGTAAGTTCTGTGTAAAAAGTTATACTCAAGTGCTGCTCAGCTGCAGGTAAAAAAATAAAAAATGAAGAAATGAACAGCAGCCAATCAGCATCAACAGTGTTGAGGTCATGAACTCTTTTATTGTGATCTCATGAGATTTCACTTAACTCTGATGAGATTTCATTGTAAATGTCCTTACACTGAATATGGAAATAACATGAGTATGCACAAAAGCTCGCTCCTTCCGCCGTCCCTGGACAGACATACTGATTTGTTGCTTAGAAGTCCTTTACAATGGGATGTGGCTATTGAAAAACATTTGAGGTAAAATATCTTTCTTTTTTACATAGAGATGTTTAGGTGATATTTTCTAGTCAGCTTTTTACAGCTATACTGCATCACTTTCAAGTGTTTAAACATTTGGGTATTATGGCCCTTTAATTAATTTGTAGTAGATTTGTTTGGGATCGTTTGGTTCGGCTGAATTTCGTCCATGTAGGCATGCGATTCGTATGAATATTTGATTTGGGTTCATTACCATAATTTCCAGTCGGACAGCTAATATAGACAATTAATAGTTTCAAATAAAAGCTTCTTTTTATTTAAGCTCTTTTATTCAACAGATGACGTTTCTGGAGTTACCCCTTAATCATTTCATATATAAAACAGACAGGAAGTGTAGCCCTACTTATCTTTATCTCGCACTTTTTATATAAAACCTAATACTTAGGTATTGAATTTTCCATATGTGTGAAGGGTTCAATGAGCAAAACTAGTTATTTCAGCAATTTACTATACATTTAATACTGTAGAGCTGGTGTAACAAGTGATTGGACACATCAAAGTGAAAACATTCTTATCACTTACACTTTTATACTAAAAAATATTCTAAAATTAAAAGTGATCATTTACTCCTATTATCAATTTTTCGTCGTTCTCTTGCTATCTTTATTTAAAAAGCAGGAATGCAAAGCTTAGGCCTTTTTTGGTTCAGAACCTGGATTTGGGTTCATTACCATCATTGCTTATTGGTGGCTAAATGTAGCGCTATCCAGGGTGCTGAACCTAAAATGGGCCGGCTTCTAATCTTTATATTCCTGTTTTTTAAATAAAGATAGAACATTGCTTAAAATTGCATGCTCTGTCTGAATCATTTAGATTTAGTATCCCTTTAATAATGGCTATCAAGTGTTTGAACATTTAAACATTGATTATAAATAGATATGAAAAGGTAATTATTAATATAAGTATTATGAATTGAGCACATCTTGAAAGCCAAGTGAATAAAATATATTCAACTACATCAGGCAGTCATCATCATCATCAATAGTAAATTAATTAACTACCATGTTTTACATTCTCCTCGTCACTTTTTTTGTTTTGTTTTTTTTTATAAACATTTTTCTGTTATATTATTTTCTAATTTAACCCCTTTGTGACCAGAGAACTTTTCCATTTGTTGACCGTCTGGGACCAAGGCTATTTTTGCATTTTTTTGTGTTTAGCTGTAATTTTCCTCTTACTCATATACTGTACCCACACATATTATATACCGTTTTTCTCGCCACTAAATGGACTTTCTATAGATACCATTATTTTCATCATGTCTTATAATTTACTAAAAAAAAATAATAATAAAATATGAGGAAAAAAATCACACTTTTTCTAACTTTGACCCCCAAAATCTGTTACACATCTACAACCACTAAAAAACACCCATGCTAAATAGTTTCTAAATTTTGTCCTGAGTTTAGAAATACCCAATGTTTCCATGTTCTTTGCTTTTTTTGTAAGTTATAGGGCAATAAATACAAGTAGCACTTTGCTATTTCCAAACCATTTTTTTAAAAAATTAGCGATTGTTACATTGGAACACTGATATCTGTCAGCAATCCCTGAATATCCCTTGACATGTATATATATTTTGTTTTAGTAGACAACCCAAAGTATTAATCTAGGCCAATTTTGGTATATTTCATGCCACCATTTCACTGCCAAATGCGATCAAATAAAAAAAAAAGTTCACTTTTTCACAAACTTTTTCACAAATTTTAGGTTTCTCGCTGAAATTATTTACAAACAGCTTGTGCAATTATGGCACAAATGGTTGTATATGCTTCTCTGGGATCCCCTTTGTTCAGAAATAACAGATATATATGGCTTTGGCATTGATTTTTGGTAATTAGAAGGCCGCTAAATGCCGCTGCACACCACACGTGTATTATGCCCAGCAGAGATGGGGTTAATTAGGGAGCTTGTAGGGAGCTTGTAGGGTTAATTTTAGCTTTAGTGTAGTGTAGTAGACAACCCAAAGTATTGATCTAGGCCCATTTTGATATATTTCATGCCACCATTTCACCGCCAAATTCGATCAAATAAAAAAAAATTGTTCACTTTTCGCAAACTGTTTCACAAACTTTAGGTTTCTAACAGAAATTATTTACAAACAGCTTGTGCAATTATGGCACAAATGCTTGTAAATGATTCTCTGGGATCCCCTTTGTTCAAAAATAGCTGACATATATGGCTTTGGTGTTGCTTTTTGGCAATTAGAAGGCCGCTAAATGCCGCTGTGCACCACACTTACATTATGCCCAGCAGTGTAGGGGTTAATTAGGTAGCTTATAGGGAGCTTGCAGGGTTAATTTTAGCTTTAGTGTAGAGATCAGCCTCCCACCTGACACATCCCACCCCCTGATCCCTCCCAAACAGCTCTCTGTCCCCGCCATCTTAATTACTGGCAGAAAGTTTGCCAGTACTAAAATAAAAGGCTCTTTTAATTTTTTAAAAAAATAATAATTATGTAGCTCTGATGGACTCTTTCCCAAAACAGCTCTCTAACCCTCCCCCCGCTACTTATGTGCCGCCATCTTGGGTACTGGCAGCTGTCTGCCAGTACCCATTTTGCTCCAAAAAAAAAAGGTTTTTGTTTTTTTTCAATAAATTAAAATTTTCTGTAGTGTAGCAGCCCCACTCAAAACCCCCCTCCCTCTCCCCCTCCCAGATCCTCTGATCTTTATTTTTCCCCCCTCCCTCTCCCTCCTAAACATTCACTTTCATTGATGGCAGTGGTTTGCTGCACGCGCGCCCCACACAGGCCCCCCGCACGCTCCCGGCACCCAGCGTGCACATTGCAGATAGAGAAACCGGATGCCGGGTAGCGATGGGCCGCCCACCCGCCAATGCTTCCACCCACCAACGATGATCGATCGGCACCATCGCTAACGGTGCAGAGAGGGCCACAGAGTGACTCTCTCTGCATCGGTTTGTAAAAAATTGGTATTGCAGGATGCCTCAATATCGAGGCATCACTGCAATACCATAAAAGCGTCTGGAAGCGATCAGGATCGCTTCCACAGCTTGAAAGACCAGAGGACGTGCCAGGAACGTCCTTGGTCGTTAAGGGTGTTTTTTTGTAGGACGTTCCTGGCACGTCCTCGGTCATTAAGGGGTTAAAGAGATACTTAAGCCAAAATTTTTCTTTCATGATTCAGATAGAGCATACAGTTTTAAGCAACTTTCTAATTTACTCCTATTATCAATTTTTCTTTGTTCTCTTGCTATCTTTATTTGAAAAAGAAGGCAGACAATTTTTGGTTCAGTACACTGGACAGCACTTGTTTATTGATGCTGTCCAATCAGCAAAGACAACCCAGGTTGTGAACCAAAACTGGGCCGACTTCTAAAAAAAATTGATAATAGGAGTAAATTAGCCACTTGGAATTGTCACATGATGTGGAGAGATCCTTGGACATTTGGCTTTGAACATTGGCTTTTTCCAAGTTACCAGTAAGTTACCTTTTAAATAGTCTGTAAAGTGACATATTTAATTTTAGATTATTAATTTTATGACAAATAATGTGATTACTTAAGTATGTTTTCAATAACCTGGACTGCTTAGATGAGAAAAAAAGATTTTCATGGCAAATAAAAAAGGACATTGTTGCAGTATACAGTAAATACATGTATTAATACATGTTTATAATGGTCAGTGCTTTGTGTGTCCAAAGTTTCAATGGTAAGAGCTCTAGATTTGGCTCAAATCTGATATTTTCAGAGGCAGATTTGTTCAACAAAGACCCCCCCCCCCCCTACACACAGAGTAATTTTAAACAACTTTCCAATTTACTTTTGTCACCAATTTTGCTTTGTTCACTTGTTTTTCTTAGTTAAAAGCTAAACCTAGGAGGAACATATGCTAATTTCTTAGACCTTTAAGACCACCTCTAATCTGAAAGCATTTTGACAGTTTTTCATCACTAGAGGGTGTTATATTCATGTGTTTCATATAGATAACATTGAGCTCACGCACGTGAAGCTCCTAGGAGTGAGCACTGATTGGCTAAAATGCAAGTCTGTCAAAAGAACTGAAATAAGGGGGCAGTTTGCATAGGCATAGATAGAAAGTAATTACAGAAGTAAAAAGTGTATTATTATAACTGTGTTGGTTATGCAAAACTGAGGAATGGGTAATAAAGGGATTGTCTACCTTTTTAAACAACAAAAATTCTGGTGTTGACCGTCCCTTCAAGGAAGAAAAGAGTGCAAAAGTTCTATTTTAAAAATATAAGCGTTTATTAATATATACACATTAAAAATAATATAAAGAGACAAACGGATATATCATTACTCACATATAGCTAGCAACTAGATGCATTTTGTCACTTAAAACTCATTGACTGCTGTTGAATGTCGGAAAGCAATTTTTATATTGCATCCAATTAAAATTCTTTATAAAACACATAATAAAACTATGACATATGTCTGTATTTTCAATATATATGACAATGAAAATGTAGAAGGAATATATATATATATATATATATATATATATATATATATATATATATACGTTGATTGCAGTAGCCATGTTAGTCCAGAGATTTAGATATCAAAATAACAAGAGTATTGCATTGAGCAATGATACTTTTTTTATTGGACTAACTATACATTTATAAGTTGACAAGCTTTCGGAAGAGTTCCTTCCTTTATCAAGTCTGAAGCAATACTGACCAATTCAATGGAATTTACAGATTATATCTTAAAACACAGAATAGCTAAGAAGACAGAAAGTGCAGGGAGAGGAGGAGGTGTCGTAAAAATGATGAGGGGGGCTTAGGTAACAGGCAGACAGTGTCCAGTGTAGGAGAACAGACAGGGGAAATATATAGCTATACATAGAGCATATACTGACATAAAGTTATATATCAACATTGAATCAATATCTATAAAGATGTGAAATTGTATATACAGGGGGAGTACAAAAGTAAAAAAAAAAAAAAAAAAAAAAAAGGACAAAAGTGTGGACATAGGCTTACCTGTGTACCTATGTATAAAGAATGTGGAATATACAATGTAATTGACTAAATGAAAGTATATTACAAAAAATTTTGATAATGTGTTAAGAATCCAGAGTCCACATTTAGTCCAGAATTAAACAGGTTGAAGTGCATTATCATTTTCATTTCAAAGGTTTTTCTTTCCATGGTGTTTTTGAAGTTGCCTCTGAGAATTTTGATTTTGAGGTTTTGGATGGAGTGGTCAGGTTGGGTGAAATGGTGACCAACAGGGGTGCAGTATTTTGTTTCACAATGGTTTTTGATTGAGTGTCTGTGTAAGTTCATTCGAAGGTGCAGTTTTTGGCTTGTTTCTCCAATATAGCATCCCATTTCACATGCAGTGCAATGTATCATGTATACCACATTTGCAGATATACATGAATATGCCCCTTTAATGTTATAAGATTTATTATTGTGGTTTGCTGTGCTGCTTTCACAAACGTGTTGACACAGTTTGCAGAGTGCTTTATAGCAGCACTTGGTTCCATTCTGAGTGTTCTTTTTCTCAAGGGGTAGCTTCCTATGTACCAATTTCTGTTTTAGGTTAGGTGGTTGTCTGTATGCCAGGATTGGGGGTTTTGGAAAGATTTTTTTGAGTGTGGGATCCTCTAAGAGTAGTGGCTGTAAGTCTTTTATGATTTTTCGTATCCCTTCCACAGCAGGGTTGTATTTGACTACTAGGGGGATACGTGATATGTTTTTCTTCTCCCTGTATTGTAGTAAGTGTTCACGTGGAGTATTGAGGGCAGAGTTAATTTTTTTATTTATAATCCTTGTTTTGTAACCTTTTTCTCTGAATGATTGGGACAGTGTGATGAGGTGTTTGTCACGGTCCTTGGTATCTGAGCAAATTCTGTGGTATCTTGTAGCCTGACTGTAGATTATGGATTTTTTAATGTGATTGGGGTGGGAGCTGGAGCTGTGGAGGTAGCTGCATCTATCTGTTGGTTTCCTGTATACAGATGAGTGCAGTTTGCCATTTGTGATGGATATTGTTGTATCCAGGAAGCTGACACAGTCTCTAGAAAAGTTCATTTTAAGCTTGATTGATGCATGAAATAGATTAAATGATTTATGAAAATGTTCAAGGTTTTTTTCTCCTTCTGTCCATATGATGAAAATATCATCGATGTAGCGAAAGTATTTGAAGGGTTTGTGAGGGTGAGTGGCTAGGAATCTCTGCTCTAAGTCAGCCATGAAGAGGTTTGCGTACTGTGGTGCCATTTTGGTGCCCATGGCTGTTCCCATGGTTTGTAAGTAGATGGAGTGGTTGAAGATGAAATAATTGTGAGTAAGTATAAATTCTGTAAGTTTACTGACTGTAGAAGCACTATATGTCTGGTTAGGGCTGTTGGAGTAAAGAAAGTTTAAGCAGGCATCGATACCATCTTTATGTGGAATATTGCTGTACAGGGATTCCACATCCATTGTCACAAGTATAGTATCCTCTGGCAATTCTGTTATCTGGCTGATTTTGTTAAGAAAATCAGTGGTGTCTTTTATAAAGCTAGTGGTGTTAATAACTAAGGGCTTAAGAATATTCTCCACTAGGCCCGATAGTTGCTCAGTCAGAGTGTCCATGCCTGTTATTATTGGTCTTCCTGGGTTCCCTGGTTTGTGGATTTTTGGGAGCATGTAGAATGTCCCTATGCTAGGGTTAGAGGGCACCAGTTTGTCCAGTTTATGTTGCGTGTGTTTAGGGAATGTTTTAATTATTTTTCGAAGTTGCAAAGTGTATTCCTGGGTGGGGTCCTTTTCCAGTTTTTTGTAATAAGTTTGATCTGATAATTGTCTATTTCCCTCTGTGATGTAGTCCTGTGTATTCATGATCACCACTGCTCCTCCCTTGTCCGCAGGCTTAATGGTAATATTTTCATTATTTCTTAAGTTTTTTATAGCGTTTTTTTCTAAGTGTGAGAGGTTATACATTATTTTTTTCTGCTGTGTGTTGAGCAGAGATGCAGTTCTCAACCGGAAGCTTTCAATATAGCTGTCCAATTTTGTGTTGCGTCCTGCTGCAGGTGTGAAGATTGTGTTCTTTTTCTTTTCATTGTAGTCCTCCCTAGTGCTGGTATTTTCTTTGTCATAGAAGAATTCTTTTAGCCGCAATCTCCTGAAGAATTCCTCTAAGTCTGAGTACAGTTGGATTTTGTCTAGATTCTGTCCAAGTACAAATCTAGACAAAATCCAACTGTACTCAGACTTAGAGGAATTCTTCAGGAGATTGCGGCTAAAAGAATTCTTCTATGACAAAGAAAATACCAGCACTAGGGAGGACTACAATGAAAAGAAAAAGAACACAATCTTCACACCTGCAGCAGGACGCAACACAAAATTGGACAGCTATATTGAAAGCTTCCGGTTGAGAACTGCATCTCTGCTCAACACACAGCAGAAAAAAATAATGTATAACCTCTCACACTTAGAAAAAAACGCTATAAAAAACTTAAGAAATAATGAAAATATTACCATTAAGCCTGCGGACAAGGGAGGAGCAGTGGTGATCATGAATACACAGGACTACATCACAGAGGGAAATAGACAATTATCAGATCAAACTTATTACAAAAAACTGGAAAAGGACCCCACCCAGGAATACACTTTGCAACTTCGAAAAATAATTAAAACATTCCCTAAACACACGCAACATAAACTGGACAAACTGGTGCCCTCTAACCCTAGCATAGGGACATTCTACATGCTCCCAAAAATCCACAAACCAGGGAACCCAGGAAGACCAATAATAACAGGCATGGACACTCTGACTGAGCAACTATCGGGCCTAGTGGAGAATATTCTTAAGCCCTTAGTTATTAACACCACTAGCTTTATAAAAGACACCACTGATTTTCTTAACAAAATCAGCCAGATAACATAATTGCCAGAGGATACTATACTTGTGACAATGGATGTGGAATCCCTGTACAGCAATATTCCACATAAAGATGGTATCGATGCCTGCTTAAACTTTCTTTACTCCAACAGCCCTAACCAGACATATAGTGCTTCTACAGTCAGTAAACTTACAGAATTTATACTTACTCACAATTATTTCATCTTCAACCACTCCATCTACTTACAAACCATGGGAACAGCCATGGGCACCAAAATGGCACCACAGTACGCAAACCTCTTCATGGCTGACTTAGAGCAGAGATTCCTAGCCACTCACCCTCACAAACCCTTCAAATACTTTCGCTACATCGATGATATTTTCATCATATGGACAGAAGGAGAAAAAAACCTTGAACATTTTCATAAATCATTTAATCTATTTCATGCATCAATCAAGCTTAAAATGAACTTTTCTAGAGACTGTGTCAGCTTCCTGGATACAACAATATCCATCACAAATGGCAAACTGCACTCATCTGTATACAGGAAACCAACAGATAGATGCAGCTACCTCCACAGCTCCAGCTCCCACCCCAATCACATTAAAAAATCCATAATCTACAGTCAGGCTACAAGATACCACAGAATTTGCTCAGATACCAAGGACCGTGACAAACACCTCATCACACTGTCCCAATCATTCAGAGAAAAAGGTTACAAAACAAGGATTAAAAATAAAAAAATTAACTCTGCCCTCAATACTCCACGTGAACACTTACTACAATACAGGGAGAAGAAAAACATATCACGTATCCCCCTAGTAGTCAAATACAACCCTGCTGTGGAAGGGATACGAAAAATCATAAAAGACTTACAGCCACTACTCTTAGACGATCCCACACTCAAAAAAATCTTTCCAAAACCCCCAATCCTGGCATACAGACAACCACCTAACCTAAAACAGAAATTGGTACATAGGAAGCTACCCCTTGAGAAAAAGAACACTCAGAATGGAACCAAGTGCTGCTATAAAGCACTCTGCAAACTGTGTCAACACGTTTGTGAAAGCAGCACAGCAAACCACAATAATAAATCTTATAACATTAAAGGGGCATATTCATGTATATCTGCAAATGTGGTATACATGATACATTGCACTGCATGTGAAATGGGATGCTATATTGGAGAAACAAGCCAAAAACTGCACCTTCGAATGAACTTACACAGACACTCAATCAAAAACCATTGTGAAACAAAATACTGCACCCCTGTTGGTCACCATTTCACCCAACCTGACCACTCCATCCAAAACCTCAAAATCAAAATTCTCAGAGGCAACTTCAAAAACACCATGGAAAGAAAAACCTTTGAAATGAAAATGATAATGCACTTCAACCTGTTTAATTCTGGACTAAATGTGGACTCTGGATTCTTAACACATTATCAAAATTTTTTGTAATATACTTTCATTTAGTCAATTACATTGTATATTCCACATTCTTTATACATAGGTACACAGGTAAGCCTATGTCCACACTTTTGTCCTTTTTTTTTTTTTTTTACTTTTGTACTCCCCCTGTATATACAATTTCACATCTTTATAGATATTGATTCAATGTTGATATATAACTTTATGTCAGTATATGCTCTATGTATAGCTATATATTTCCCCTGTCTGTTCTCCTACACTGGACACTGTCTGCCTGTTACCTAAGCCCCCCTCATCATTTTTACGACACCTCCTCCTCTCCCTGCACTTTCTGTCTTCTTAGCTATTCTGTGTTTTAAGATATAATCTGTAAATTCCATTGAATTGGTCAGTATTGCTTCAGACTTGATAAAGGAAGGAACTCTTCCGAAAGCTTGTCAACTTATAAATGTATAGTTAGTCCAATAAAAAAAGTATCATTGCTCAATGCAATACTCTTGTTATTTTGATATCTAAATCTCTGGACTAACATGGCTACTGCAATCAACGTGACTATGGAAGATACTGAATATAGCCATAATAAGAAGCAAATCATGAAACTGATCACAAAAGAAACACAGATCAACAGTGATATATACTTCCTATCATCCTGCAAAAAAATGAATCTCATTCCAAATGGACTGAAAATTAAGAATCCACTTGCAACCACTCATAACTGTGAGTATGCTGAAAAACTTTGCAGACGTACCAGTGAGAAATTACCTAATTCATCAACTATACAGCAAAAAGCAAATAATAAAAGACCAAAAGCAGCTCCTACTACAAAAACTACAAGAAAATAATGGGTACAATGAAGAAATTAAAAAAGAAATGCAACACTTCCACAAAACACAACAACAAAATTTTATCAAGAAGAAAAAGAAGAAACTTGCATGCCTGTCACAAAACAGAATAAAACACCAAATGCAAGAAAACAGAGCTCCAGGTGACAGATCAACTACAACAACAAATGACCAAACGTCAACAGACAATAACAGCACCTCATTTAAAACTCAAACTGTCACCAACCAAGAAAACCACACAGAAAACTCAGGGATTGTGAACCTTTCAAACTACCACCTGTCAGGGCCAGAGATATCAGTACTGTGTAAAGGATTATCATTCTGTCCAAGTACAAATCTAGACAAAATCCAACTGTACTCAGACTTAGAGGAATTCTTCAGGAGATTGCGGCTAAAAGAATTCTTCTATGACAAAGAAAATACCAGCACTAGGGAGGACTACAATGAAAAGAAAAAGAACACAATCTTCACACCTGCAGCAGGACGCAACACAAAATTGGACAGCTATATTGAAAGCTTCCGGTTGAGAACTGCATCTCTGCTCAACACACAGCAGAAAAAAATAATGTATAACCTCTCACACTTAGAAAAAAACGCTATAAAAAACTTAAGAAATAATGAAAATATTACCATTAAGCCTGCGGACAAGGGAGGAGCAGTGGTGATCATGAATACACAGGACTACATCACAGAGGGAAATAGACAATTATCAGATCAAACTTATTACAAAAAACTGGAAAAGGACCCCACCCAGGAATACACTTTGCAACTTCGAAAAATAATTAAAACATTCCCTAAACACACGCAACATAAACTGGACAAACTGGTGCCCTCTAACCCTAGCATAGGGACATTCTACATGCTCCCAAAAATCCACAAACCAGGGAACCCAGGAAGACCAATAATAACAGGCATGGACACTCTGACTGAGCAACTATCGGGCCTAGTGGAGAATATTCTTAAGCCCTTAGTTATTAACACCACTAGCTTTATAAAAGACACCACTGATTTTCTTAACAAAATCAGCCAGATAACAGAATTGCCAGAGGATACTATACTTGTGACAATGGATGTGGAATCCCTGTACAGCAATATTCCACATAAAGATGGTATCGATGCCTGCTTAAACTTTCTTTACTCCAACAGCCCTAACCAGACATATAGTGCTTCTACAGTCAGTAAACTTACAGAATTTATACTTACTCACAATTATTTCCTCTTCAACCACTCCATCTACTTACAAACCATGGGAACAGCCATGGGCACCAAAATGGCACCACAGTACGCAAACCTCTTCATGGCTGACTTAGAGCAGAGATTCCTAGCCACTCACCCTCACAAACCCTTCAAATACTTTCGCTACATCGATGATATTTTCATCATATGGACAGAAGGAGAAAAAAACCTTGAACATTTTCATAAATCATTTAATCTATTTCATGCATCAATCAAGCTTAAAATGAACTTTTCTAGAGACTGTGTCAGCTTCCTGGATACAACAATATCCATCACAAATGGCAAACTGCACTCATCTGTATACAGGAAACCAACAGATAGATGCAGCTACCTCCACAGCTCCAGCTCCCACCCCAATCACATTAAAAAATCCATAATCTACAGTCAGGCTACAAGATACCACAGAATTTGCTCAGATACCAAGGACCGTGACAAACACCTCATCACACTGTCCCAATCATTCAGAGAAAAAGGTTACAAAACAAGGATTATAAATAAAAAAATTAACTCTGCCCTCAATACTCCACGTGAACACTTACTACAATACAGGGAGAAGAAAAACATATCACGTATCCCCCTAGTAGTCAAATACAACCCTGCTGTGGAAGGGATACGAAAAATCATAAAAGACTTACAGCCACTACTCTTAGAGGATCCCACACTCAAAAAAATCTTTCCAAAACCCCCAATCCTGGCATACAGACAACCACCTAACCTAAAACAGAAATTGGTACATAGGAAGCTACCCCTTGAGAAAAAGAACACTCAGAATGGAACCAAGTGCTGCTATAAAGCACTCTGCAAACTGTGTCAACACGTTTGTGAAAGCAGCACAGCAAACCACAATAATAAATCTTATAACATTAAAGGGGCATATTCATGTATATCTGCAAATGTGGTATACATGATACATTGCACTGCATGTGAAATGGGATGCTATATTGGAGAAACAAGCCAAAAACTGCACCTTCGAATGAACTTACACAGACACTCAATCAAAAACCATTGTGAAACAAAATACTGCACCCCTGTTGGTCACCATTTCACCCAACCTGACCACTCCATCCAAAACCTCAAAATCAAAATTCTCAGAGGCAACTTCAAAAACACCATGGAAAGAAAAACCTTTGAAATGAAAATGATAATGCACTTCAACCTGTTTAATTCTGGACTAAATGTGGACTCTGGATTCTTAACACATTATCAAAATTTTTTGTAATATACTTTCATTTAGTCAATTACATTGTATATTCCACATTCTTTATACATAGGTACACAGGTAAGCCTATGTCCACACTTTTGTCCTTTTTTTTTTTTTTTTTTTTTTTTTACTTTTGTACTCCCCCTGTATATACAATTTCACATCTTTATAGATATTGATTCAATGTTGATATATAACTTTATGTCAGTATATGCTCTATGTATAGCTATATATTTCCCCTGTCTGTTCTCCTACACTGGACACTGTCTGCCTGTTACCTAAGCCCCCCTCATCATTTTTACGACACCTCCTCCTCTCCCTGCACTTTCTGTCTTCTTAGCTATTCTGTGTTTTAAGATATAATCTGTAAATTCCATTGAATTGGTCAGTATTGCTTCAGACTTGATAAAGGAAGGAACTCTTCCGAAAGCTTGTCAACTTATAAATGTATAGTTAGTCCAATAAAAAAAGTATCATTGCTCAATGCAATACTCTTGTTATTTTGATATATATATATATATATATATATAAAAATATAAATATATACAGTATATGAACATGACTAAGGGATAACCACCCGAAACGTCGTTCTATTTTACCTGCTCCTACTATGTGTTTAATAAAGGAACTTTTTATATGAGAAGTGGTGCTGCTGCATTCTTTGAAGATTTTGGATACTGTTTGGATCCTTGCACTGATCCTATGCTAGCTTGCACACACCTTGGGTCTGAGTGCTGGATTTCAATCTCATTTTCAAAAAACCCTTGGAGAGAGGTTGGAGCTGGAGAAGAGTCTGCATACTTGCAAACTACGTCTGTAGAGATACAGACCACGCTGTAGAGGTACAGACCATGCTGTAGAGGTACAGACCATGCTGTAGAGGTACAGACCACAAGTCTCATGTAGCTCTGCTCTGCAGATCCAAATCGGCTCAACAGTGTTTAGAGGAGACCTAATCCTCCACATTCCCTGTCATCAGCTCAACCATCAGGGATGTCTGCCAGAACTGTCAGTGCCAACAGCGCTGGGGTGAGGGAGAGGCCCTTAAAATATTCGACTATATGTAGGGCTTCAGTATAAAGACTCACACGTTACTATTTGGCCAGTGAAAACTTTCTTTTTCTGCTCTTTATTTACTTTAGTGGCACTTTTATTTTATACACCTTTAGGCCAGACATTGTAATTTGTTAGTTGTTACCTGTTTAAATACTTTATTTACTGTCTTAGATACATAGCCTGTTCAGTCCTGGTTTGATGTGCAACATATTTGGCAATAAAACCCACACTGATATTATTCCTCCTGTGGGTCTGGAGTACTTTGACTTTATCTACATACACTGGGCCCCACTGTCAATAAGTCTACTGCTTTTATGTAACCGGATATACTTCCTATAATGGCGTCACTATATAGGTCCTTTCCAATACCTGGGACCCTAAAACAGCCACACAATGCAAGCTTTCAAATCCAAACAAACTGGGAACAAGGGAATGGTGCACATGCTTATGTAATCACCCTAGACATATACAAAACACGGAAGGGGACTGCACTCTCATACCGGACTGGGTACACATCCCATGACCCTACAACATGCTCAGCCCTGGGTGCTCACCGGCACTCACAGGAAGCTGTGCTGTCCCCAGAGTCACAGGCAGTTAACCCTAGACAGGTCTGGGTGCAAGGACCATAGGGAAAATTACAAAACAAATTAATACAACACACAGAGAAAACCCAGCACTCACTTGTTTTGTAATTTTCCCTATGGGTCTTGCACCCAGACCTTTCTGGGGTTAACTGCCTGTGACTCTGGGGACAGCACAGCTTCCTGTGAGTGCCGGTGAGCACCCAGGGCTGAGCATGTTGCAGGGTTATGGGATGTGTACCCAGTCCGGTATGAGAGTGCAGTCCCCTTCCGTGTTTTGTATATGTCTAGGGTGATTACATAAGCCTGTGCACCCTTCACTTGTTCCCAGTTTGTTTGGATTTGAAAGCTTGCATTGTGTGCATTGTGTGGCTGTTTTAGGCTCCCAGGTATTGGAAAGGACCTTGACGAGGTACCTGGGCTTGTCCCATTTGGCCAGATGCAGTAACTAACCTTTCCATTTTTGCTTTTAAATCTTAGCTGAGAGCTTGTAAGTGAGTGCTGGGTTTTCTCTATGTGTTGCATTAATTTGTTTTGTAATTTTCCCTATGGTTCTTGCACCCAGACCTGTCTGGGGTTAACTGCCTGTGACTCTGGGAACAGCACAGCTTCCTGTGAGTGCCGGTGAGCACCCAGGGCTGAGCATGTTGTAGGGTCATGGGATGTGTACCCAGTCCGGTATGAGAGTGCAGTCCCCTTCCGTGTTTTGTATATGTCTAGGGTGATTACATAAGCCTGTGCACCCTTCCCTTGTTCCCAGTTTGTTTGGATTTGAAAGCTTGCATTGTGTGGCTGTTTTAGGGTCCCAGGTATTGGAAAGGACCTTGACGAGGTACCTGGGCTTGTCCCATTTTGCCAGATGCGGTAACTAACCTTTCCATTTTTGCTTTTAAATCTTAGCTGAGAGCTTGTAAGTGAGTGCTGGGTTTTCTCTGTGTGTTGTATTAATTTGTTTTGTAATTTTCCCTATGGTTCTTGCACCCAGACCTGTCTGGGGTTAACTGCCTGTGACTCTGGGGATAGCACAGCTTCCTGTGAGTGCCGGTGAGCACCCAGGGCTGAGAATGTTGCAGGGTCATGGGATATGTACCCAGTCCGGTATGAGAGTGCAGTCCCCTTCCGTGTTTTGTATATGTCTAGGGTGATTATATAAGCCTGTGCACCCTGACCCTTCCCTTGTTCCCAGTTTGTTTGGATTTGAAAGCTTGCATTGTGTGGCTGTTTTAGGGTCTCAGGTATTGGAAAGGACCTTGACGAGGTACCTGGGCTTGTCCCATTTGGCCAGATGCGGTAACTAACCTTTCCATTTTTGCTTTTAAATCTTAGCTGAGAGCTTGTAAGTGAGTGCTGGGTTTTCTCTGTGTGTTGTATATATATATATATATATATATATATATATATATATATTTTTTATTTTTTTTTAAGGGACTTGAAGTGGATCCCATACCCCTTAGCATTTTTTTTCTGTCTGCAACCATAACACCCAGCCAGGCTTTTCGTTCTTAATTACGCCTTGCTTTTGGATATAACCCTTACTATACACAGGATATGATACTGGACTCACCCTCTCTTCATAATGTCTTAAAGCAAAGTCAATCCTAGCGTTGTAAAAACGCTAGGATTGACTATTGAAACAAATAAAGGGGACTTTCATTCATGAAGTATAAGATAAGTATAAGATACTTCATGCAGAAAGCTTCTTTATTTGTTTCAATCAATGGCCGTTTTTAGCTGCTACGGCTGACGTTTTCACCTCTTAGCCAATAGCCGTTCGGTAAATCCGGCTTGGCGCCCATGGGAGCCGGATTTACCGCATGGCTTTTGGCTAAGAGGTGAAAACGTCACCTATTAGCAAAAAATGTTTTAGCCGTGGGCTGCTATAGCAGCTATGATCGGTTGAAACAAATAAAGCAGCTTTCTACATGAAGTATCTTATACTTAATGAATGAAAGCCCCTTTATTTGTTTCAATAGTCAATCCTAGCGTTTGTACAATGCTAGGATTTACTTTCACTTTAATCTTGTAAGAAAAAGTTTAAGTCAACGTCATCTTAAAGCTGATGAAGTTATTATAATGTTATTATCTACCATAACTTTGGTAACGGCTGGTATTTGTTTCAGATTAGTCACTTATTGTTGCTGTTATTACTTAAAGTAGATTGTTATGATTATCTGTATGTTTGCGGTAGTGCTGTATATGATTTTTTTACTGCAGTTTAGCTGGTTTCAATATGCATTTCTCTATTGCTGCATATATGTGTGTATATATATATATACAACATCTGACATTTCTCTTTCAGTTGAAGATTCTGATCTCAACACCTCATCCCAGGTCCGTTGTCTTGGGGTCACACTTGACTCTGAACTCACATTCACTCCACTTGTACAAGCTCGTGCCAAATCTTGCCGTGCACACCTACGCAACTTCTCCAGAATTCAAACTTTCCTTACTCAAGAACCTACAAAAATAATAATTAATTCCCTCATTTTTTCTCTCATTAATTACTGCAATCTACTTCTAAATGACATTTCCGAAGCACCACCTCTCCCCTCTCCAATATATTATGAATGCTTCAGCTAGACTCATCCACCTAAGTCACTGATTTACATCAGCTGCTCCGCTCTGCCAGTCTGTAGACTGGCTCCCTATACACTCCAGAATATTTCAAAGTATTAACCCTTACCTATAAAGCACTCAGAAGCCTCACTCCCAACAATTTTTCTTCTCTCATTTTCAAATACTTCCCAACATGTCCTCTTCGATCGTCCTCTGACCTACATCTCTCCACTCCTCCAGAACTCTCTACCCCACTCCATCAGACAGTCTCCAAACTTGTATAGCTTTGGACACTCTTTAAAAACCCAACTATTCAGAGAGGCTTACCTTCTCTGCTTTTTATTTCATCCTACCAAAAATAAATCTTCAACTGCCTTGACTCACTGTTACAACTACAATCCATGTGACAAGCTACCCCAAACCTTAAGTCTCTCCACCCTTAAAGGGTTAGAAATCTTTGGGGGATTTTTAGTAATAAAAAAAGCATTATATAATGTCCAATGAGACACAAGTAACTGCTTCTTACTGTAAAACGAAGCTTGCAAAGCAATACATATTATATAGACAATACACAAATATAGACTGGATTTTGCTATAATCCATGCAAAGCCCTCCATCCAATGGCGCTGCAGCAATGTGTTATTTATTTAAATATCTAAAGCAGTCTTAGTCGTCACTATCGGTATGCACATAATATGTTGTGGGCAATCGCATGCGCAATGGACCTATATTCTACCATCTTCCATATTTGATATTCTACACAAACGTCATCATTCAGGATCTTTTTATGGCCAATAATTTTAACTTCTGTTTCTCAATATAATAATTTATTTCGTATCTGTCAAAAACTATTTGCAAGACAAGAAAGTAATTAATGTTAGCGTCACGTGTCCTCTTAACAACATCCGTCAAGGAGATGATGACAAGCGGCTGAAGGTAGATAATATTGTGTACAAGTACGCATGCGCTTCACAAAAGGATGTCTACTGCGCATGCGTGACACCATTTTAGTTCTACCTAGGTAGAAATCATCAATTTGCCAGAAAAAGTCTTCAAATTATGGGTTTGGCAGCATTTATATTTCATTTTGCTAATTGCATGAATATTTTTAAAAAAACATTAATATGTGTTAATTACAATGTTTAATAAATTTTTATGTAGTTTTCGAAAAATATTTTTTTTTGGGGGGTTTACTATCCCTTTAACCTGTAGACTGTAAGCTTTTCAGAGCAAGGCCCTCTTCCTCCTGTACTGGATCTGTTTAGTCTTTTATATTTTTGTATCTTATTCCAAACCCCTGCTATATGAATAAACAAGAATAACAATAATGTGTAAGCAGACCTGCAATGGCAATATAGAATTGTAGTAAATTGGATGATACAGTGTATACTTTAGTCTCCTGTTGTGAACCCAAAACAGGACATAAACCCTACATAAATTCCTAACCTGTTTAGAGGCCTTGAGACAGGGCCACTTATTGCTAGCTGGAAACTTCAATTTCATCTAGGATCCATACTTGGATAAACAATCTATGACTCCAGGTAAGCCTGATAAACTGACTATAGGTTAAGCAAAAAATCAAGAATCTTGAGTATCAGAAGGTGGCTTACTAGGGAAATATATTATTATAAAGGCAACAAAGCAGACCTATTGCTTGCCAATAAGATCGGACAGTTGCTAGGATACTCTCCCTTAAGGTACAAGTGCGCACTATACACAAACCATGGGACATCGGTTTAGCCTTTGCTTTCTTTTACTCAGCTTCATAAAACCTATCCAGAAATTCTGATTCTCCAACTCCAACTCCTGAGTCTGTTCACAATTTTTTTGTCCTTTGTTAATTTACTTACGGCTAGATTACGAGTCTTGCGGTATGAGTAAAAAAGAAGTGTTAAGCCTCATAACGCTGCTTTTCTACTACCGCTAGTATTATGAGTCTTGCAGATTATGGGGCACCGCACACTTTTTTGGCCTTACCGCAAATCAACTTAGGAATTGTCTTTTTTCTATGGGACTTCCATAGCGCCGGTATTACAAGCTTGTCCTGGGAGGCCCGTCAAGATTTTAACGTATTTTAAAGTCAGTAGTTATGAGTTTTACACTACAACGCTGTAGCATAAAACTCATAACTAAAGTGCTAAAAAGTACACTAACACCCATAAACTACCTATTAACCCCTAAACCGAGGCCCTCCCACATCGCAAACACTAAAATAAAATTATTAAACCCTAATCTGCCGCTCCGGACATCTCCACCACTAGAATAAACATATTAACCCCTAAACCGCCGCACTCCCGCCTCGCAAACACTAGTTAAATATTATTAACCCCTAATCTGCCGCTCCTAACATCGCCGCCACCTACCTTTATTTATTAACCCCTAAACTGCCGCTCCCGACATCGCCGCCACTAGAATAAACATATTAACCCCTATTTTTATTTTACAGGCAAGTTCGTATTTATTTTAACTAGGTACAATAGTTACTAAATAGTTATTAACTATTTACTAACTACCTAGCTAAAATAAATACAAATTTACCTGTAAAATAAAACCTAACCTAAGTTACACTAACACCTAACACTACACTACAATTAAATAAATTACCTAAATTAAATACAATTAAATAAATTAAATACAATTAGCTAAATTACAAAAAAAAACAACACACTAAATTACAGAAAATAAAAAAGAAATTACAAGATATTTAAACTAATTACACCTAATCTAATAGCCCTATCAAAATATAAAAGCCCCCCAAAATAAATAAAAAAACCTAGCCTAAACTAAACTACCAATAGCCCTTAAAAGGGCCTTTTGCGGGGCATTGCCCCAAAAGAAATCAGCTCTTTTATCTGAAAAACAAATACAAACAACCCCCCCCAACAGTAAAACCCACCACCCACACAACCAACCCCCCAAAATAAAACCCTAACTAAAAAAACCTAAGCTCCCCATTGCCCTGAAAAGGCATTTGGATGGTCATTGCCCTTAAAAGGGCATTTAGCTCTATTGCGGCCCAAAGTCCTAACCTAAAAATAAAACCCAATCAATAAACCCTTAAAAAACCTAACACTAACCCCTGAAGATCCACTTACAGTTTTTAAGATCCGATATCCATCCTCAACGAAGCCGGGAGAAGTCCTCATCGAAGCGGCAAGAAGTCCTCAATGAAGCCGGGAGAAGTCTTCATCCAAGCCGAGAGAAGTGGTCCTCCAGACTGGCAGAAGTCTTCATCCAGACGGCATCTTCTATCTTCATTTATCCTGTGCGGAGCGGGTCCATCTTCAAGACATCCGACGCAGAGCATCCTCTTCTTCCGACGACTACCCGACGAATGAAGGTTCCTTTAAGTGACGTCATCCAAGATGGCGTCCCTTAGATTCCAATAGGCTGATAGAATTCTATCAGCCAATCGGAATTAAGGTTGAAAAAATGATGCAATCAGCCAATAGGATTGAACTTCAATCCTATTGACTAATCCAATCAGCCAATAGGATTGAGCTCACATTTTATTGGCTGATTGGAACAGCCAATAGAATGCGAGCTCAATCCTATTGGCTGATTGGATTAGTCAATAGGATTGAAGTTCAATCCTATTGGCTGATTGCATCAGCCAATAGGATTTTTTCAACCTTAATTCCGATTGGCTGATAGAATTCTATCAGCCAATCGGAATCTAAGGGATGCCATCTTGGATGACGTCACTTAAAGGTTTTATTTTACAGGTAAATTTGTATTTATTTTAGCTACGTAGTTAGCAAATAGTTAATAACTATTTAGTAACTATTCTACCTAGTTAAAATAAATACAAACTTGCCTGTAAAATAAAAATAAACCCTAAGCTAGCTACAATGTAACTATTAGTTATATTGTAGCTATCTTAGGGTTTATTTTACAGGTAAGTATTTATTTTTAAATAGGAATTATTTAGGTAATGATAGTAATTTTATTTAGATTTATTTAAATTATATTTCAGTTAGGGGGTGTTAGGGTTAGGGTTAGACTTAGGTTTAGGGGTTAATAAATTTAGTATAGTGGCGGCAACGTTGGGGGTGGCAGATTAGGGGTTAATAAATGTAGGTAGGTGGCGGCGATGTTAGGGGTCAGCAGATTAGGGGTTAATAATATTTAACTAGTGTTTGCGAGGCGGGAGTGCGGCGGTTTAGGGGTTAATATGTTTATTATAGTGGCAGCGATGTCCGGAGCGGCAGATTAGGGGTTAATAAGTATAATGTACTGTAGGTGTCGGCGATGTTGGGGCAGTAGATTAGGGGTTAATAAGTGTAAGATTAGGGGTATTTAGACTCAGGATTCATGTTAGGGTGTTAGGTGTAAACATAAAATGTGTTTCCCCATAGGAATCAATAGGGCTGCGTTACTGAGCTTTACTCTGCTTTATTGCAGGTGTTAGGCTTTTTTACAGCTGGCTCTCCCCATTGATGTCAATGGGGAAATCGTGCACAAGCACGTACAACCAGCTCACCACTGACTTAAGCAGCGCTGGTATTGGAGTGCGGAATGGAGCACAATTTTGCTCTATGCTCACTTCTTGCCTTTTAACGCCGGGTTTGTAAAATCCTGTAATACCAGCGCTGTAGGAAAGTGAGCGGTGAGATAACGTGCAAGTTAGTACCGCACCCCTCATAACACAAAACTCGTAATTTGGCTGTTAGTGTTTCCCAAGAATTACTTTCTTACCTCCCCAATCACTGTTGACAAAATTTAAGTCACCTGGTTCTGATGGAGTCACTGATGTATTTTACAAAAATATTCAATCTCTTTTGATTCTGATAATCCTTTGTGTGTTTGTGAAGGCTATCTCTTTGGGCTCCTTTACAAAAGAATAATTTAAAGTGACGGTTATCACGGTTCCTAACTCAGGTAAAGACCCCTTAGAATTCTGCCTCCCTAACAGAGTTGGAAGATGTGGGTTCCTGAGACTATCTGCTAAGTCTGTATTGACCAGTACTCACACAATGAAGGTTCAGCAGACAGCGTCAAGTCAGCAAAGCTGACATGTAGAAGGGTATCTCAGCTGATTTTTTTTATTATTCAGTTTGACAATCCATGTAAATATGTACAGAAATGCAGATGAAAAGACAGTAGCTCTTGCTAGCATGATACACAAAATGGCTGTTACATGACCAGTAAAATTAACAGTACTTGCTTGAACAGGATCAGAGGAGCTAACTGAATATAGCCAGAGCAAGGAAGCCCAACATGGACAAAATACCTATGAAATAATAGGAGCCAGCAACAAACAGCAGATTCCACAAAGAACACAAAAATACAAAAATAAACCCTGAGTCATGGGACATGACACATAGATTGGGTTAGTTATCTCCCTATTTTTCTGCTTAATCTGGATGTGCAACTCTATGCTAAAATTATAGCCACTCATCTCAATAGTAATATGGGCCATCACGGTCCAGACAATAAGAAAACCATCACTTCAGTAGCAGACCACGTTTATTGATTTCATCAAGCAAAAGTGGACTGTTTGGAATGCTATGGAGTGCAAAAAGTTAACCTTGGCATACGAGGTGGAGATATGGAAAAAATATTATTACAACATGTTAGCAGATGGATTTAGAAGGAAGCTAGGTTATATTGAAATAATATTAAAAAAACATTACCATAGAATACAGCAGGTAATAAAATAGAAGATATCCCCTAGTACCCCAATAGTTTTTCAAAAATCCTCACAATATGAGCCCATTTAGCCAATCTATAAAAGCATAAGAAAGGTTGCTTTCATCTATTCCGTTTACCAAACAAAATATCATCTAGATAATGAAATATCTACGAATGTACGCTAATATGATTAAAATGACCTCTTGAAAGGGAAATTCAGGACACTGTCTGTCGCGCTGCGCCGCTCTAGCCATTGCTAGGGGCACGACACATCTCTTTCCTTGCTCGTTGCCGAGGGCTGTGTCAGGTCTGGATGTGTGCGGCGCTGACATCATCGCTGCATGCTCCTCTCCCTCTCTGATGCCGGTCACATGCTGTGGCGCGAATCCTACGCCTATTTAAGTGATCCTAGTACGATCTATCACTGCCCAAGTATAGGTGTTAGTTTTTGTGCTCCTGGGTGTGATAGATCGTACTATTCTTACTGCTTTATTGATTATTGCTGATGAACTCTGCCTGTCTGACTACTCTGCCTCTTAACCCCTAACTCCTGGATTGATATACTGCTGCTGAACCTTGCCTGTCTGACTGCTCTGCCTCTTAACCCCTAACTCCTGGATTGATATACTGCTGCTGAACCCTGCCTGTCTGACTGCTCTGCCTCTTAACCCCTAACTCCTGGATTGATATACTGCTGCTGAACCCTGCCTGTCTGACTGCTCTGCCTCTTAACCCCTAACTCCTGGATTGATATACTGCTGCTGAACCCTGCCTGTCTGACTACTCTGCCTCTTAACCCCTAACTCCTGGATTGATATACTGCTGCTGAACCCTGCCTGTCTGACTACTCTGCCTCTTAACCCCTAACTCCTGGATTGATATACTGCTGCTGAACCCTGCCTGTCTGACTGCTCTGCTTATTAACCCCTATTGCTGGATTGCCTCTTTGTTGCCGAACCCTGCCTGCCTGACCGACCATTCTAGTGGTGTGCCCTTGGACTGTTTTAATGTTGCCAAATCCTGCCTGACCATTCTAGTGGTGTGCCCTTGGGCTGCTTTACTGTTGCCAAATCCTGCCTGCCTGACCATGCTACTGGTTTGGACTTGGACCGCTCTGCCGTTGTCACTGGTGACTGCCCTGCCTGTGGTGAGTGCCACCTTCCATATCTTACTAACTTTCTCTGCTCTGGGATATTCCCTATCTTTCCAGCTCGACACCGGGATAACAAGACTACTGGCCGAGTTCGGTCTGATAGAGAAATATTACTTTATTCTTCTTAAATCTTTTATACACTTAAGTTTCCACAATATTAACACCTCCTGTTCACACGAACATTTATAATAAGTGATTCATATGTAAATCTATTCAAATCACTATTATATTCTAAATCACTAGTAGTCCAATAACAGCACTACAATATATATGTCACATTATGTTCATTACATCTTATGAATTTCTTTAATTTTCAGCACCTTCCCCCTTTATTGTCACATTTATTGAGTTTAGAACCTATTTTTTCTTTTCACTGATCCACTGCACAATCGCACATCCTAACATCTGTTGTTGATGTTTCAGTATTGTCAAATCACCAACGCACACTTACATAATAATTTTCACAGAGGTTATAACCCAGTAGATACTTATGATTCCTAATATACGATAACATGCAGACATAAATAGATAAGGAGTATAGTTTTGCAGTCTCCAGAATGATTAATCAAAATGTAGAGATAATTAAGACACTAATATACATTCATACACGGAATATCTAAACCGTTTTTTTTTTAAATAGCCATACTCCCATGATCATCGAGTAGACATATACAGCAGTCAACTGGAACGAATGACATCCAATCCAATTTAGAAGTGGATAAGTGAAATATAACTGCTCACCGATTGGATAATAGTGAAATAAGAGTCCATTGGACAGTGACGTCAAGATAGGCGGAGTATTGCAAGCCAATAAATACCCAAGCTTAACGCTGCGCCCATACCCTTTGATAAAGCCAAGTGTGGCGAAACATGTCAGGGCATAGGGAGGTTTAATGCTATTTTGCATTTTTTAACGAGCAAGTAGATTCTGGTTGCTATATATAAAGAAAGGTGGGTTTTAACACTGTCATTTAAAACACGCTGCGAATGTTGGCGCATGTTATACGCTAGACAATATATCCCATCTAACTATTTATTTATTTGTGTAATATTTATTACGATTACGTTTTGGAGGGGTGTTTTAGAGACCATTAGCATAAAGTATACAAGCATATTTATAGCGATTATCAGCGAAGATAAGGGTGACTGCCTATAAGTAACAATTACAACACAAGCTGTGCAGGCAGCGCAGCACATTTGCTCTTATCCAACCGTGGATACAAACTGTTTTATCTATCTATCATAGACACGCTGCGGATGTTGGCGCGTGTCTTAAGATGTAATTATTATCCAGTCTATCCTAGATTACTGTTACAAAATTAAGTATACATTATATTTAAAAGCATTGTTGCATAATATATTGGCAGATTATGAGACAGTCACCTAGCTGCAAAAGCGCAAATCAGCAATTAAAACTCTAGTTGAGAGTGTACGATATCTATAAACACTTCATATATTTTAAAGGACTAGAATTCTTTATTATCAATAATAATAAGTACCCAAAGTATATCTAGTATGAAATTACGACCATTATAACTTAGATATTGTCTCTCCTTTTTGTATACAGCAGTTGATATTTTTATTCAAGCTTCTATACTTCAATATAGCATCTATCTCTATCAGGTGTATATCCCCTAACTATGGATTAACACCGACATCTTAAGTTAGGATAGATACACATGATGATAATTTCCCTGCCATTCCTTAACCAGCGTTACACATTTATAACCAGGTTCACTCCTTTGTGTTTTTAAGTTGTGTATGTGTAAGTAGAGTATTAGTCTATTTTAATACTTTCAATAAAGGTTATTTTTTAATCAAGCACATCGCCGCTAGCCATTCTCTTTGCTCTTAAATTTAACAGCCTATTAGGAATGTGAGTGCTGTTCATGTGTACACCTCTATCAGTTTCCCACTGAACTTTTCTAGCCACTGCTGGGAGCTAGCTGAACACCTCTGGTAAGCCAATGGCAGTAGTCATATAATCACCAGTGAACACCCAGTAGTTTCTGCTCCTGAGCCTACCTAAAATGCTGTTCAATAAAAGAATCCAAGAGAACAAAGCAAATTTGATAACAGAAGTAATTTGTGTCATGCAATATCTGATTCATCATTTAATGTTTCTCTTTCATATGGAAGGATATAATTCTTTTCTTTATAATGTCCCTTTAAACAAAGAATTCCCATCTGGTATAAGAAAATAAAATACTGACTCACTATGTCTGCAGAAGAGTTTCAAAGGCTTTTTGTAAAAGTATTAAAAATATAATCACAGCACAATTTGTCATTTAAACAATGATGACAGTGACCTTTTTTAAGAGAAATATTCTCAGCATATAATGACATATGCACAATATAAAGTGCCTGATACAGTTACTGATGTTTTAGAAATGTTTATGAGTTTTAAGCTTTTTGACACATTCTCTAGGGTGTCTTATATCAAACAGACTTACTCCTTGTTCCAAGGTCTAAAATAATTTACATGCCAAGATTCTGAGGTTTGTAGACATCATTTTGTGTCATCATAACCTACTGTACCACAGCCATTTAAATTGCTCTTATGGAACAAGACACGTTGCTCATAGTGTGTAATTTTCTTTTTAGTAAAAGAACAAACCATCTAAGCAGTTTTTTTAATAACTTTTTTTTTAGATAACTTTTTAATAACTTTTCATAGAAAAATGCCATTTTGTTTTATAAATTACCCAACGTTCATTTTATAGCATAACACAAAAATTATTTTTTAGTTTAAATTCTTTCTTTCACAGTTGATTATATGTGTATATATGTGAATGTGTGATGTGCAGTATGTTTTAATACACATCAGCATTTGTGTAATACTTGCCACATACAAACCTCAAATTGGTCAAATTTACATAAAAAGGGGGATATTTATCAAGCCGTAGACAGCAAATACGCTGGAATTCCGCAGCGTAATTATTGCCAGCTTGATCCGACCTAGTTATCAAAACCTACAGACCGGCAAAAGTTGACATTTGTGACGTAACATACGATCAGCCGGTCTCAATCCGACGCAGATCGGTGCTTATGTCATTACAGATGTTCCAAATACACATTCGGCTCTGTTTGACACTTTTTAAAAAGTTATCAAATAGTTAACCGGTACGCTCGTGGCTATTCCGACGCATCATACCTGGTTTTCAATCCACCACCCTAGAGGCCGCGGATGCCATAGGAATCAATGGGTGTCTGAAAGCAGAGAAAGCTTATGTTCGATGCTGCCAGATATCCCATTGATTTCTATGGTAGAAAACAAGTAACGTTTACACCTAACACCTTAACATAAGCCCTGAGTATTAACATCATTAATCTGCCGCCACCTACATAATGTTATTAACCACTATTCCGCCGCTCCCGGACCCCGCCGCCACTAAATAAAGTTATTAACCCCTATCCTGCCAATCCCGGACCCCGTCGCAACTTAAATAAAAGTATAAACCCCTATCCCGCTGCTCCCGGACCCCGCCGCCATTAAATAAATGTATTAACCCCTAAACCTCTGGCCTCCCACATCACTACCACTAGCTAAACCTATTAACCCCTAAACCGCCAGCCCCCCACATCGCCATAAACTAAATTAAGCTATTAACTCCTAAACCTAACAACCCGCTAACTTTAAATTAAAATTACAACATCCCTATCTTAAAATAAATTTAAACTTAGCTGTAGAATTAAAATAAACTAATTCTAAACCATTAATTAACCTACCCTAACTATTATACTACACTTAAATTAAACTACCAACTAAATTAACTAAATTACATATTAAAAAACCTAACCCTACTAAAATTATTTAAATATACTATTTAACCCTTATTGAAAATTAATAAATTACAACAAAAAAATAAACACTAAGTTACAAAAACAGACACTAAATTACGAAAAAAACAAACCACATTATCAAAAATAAAAAAGAATTACACCTAATCTAATAGCCCTATCAAAATAAAAAAGCCCCCCCAAAATAAAAAAACCCTAGCCTACAATAAACTACCAATGTCCCTTAGAAGGGCCTTTTGTGGGGCATTGCCCCAAAGAAATCAGCTCTTTTACCTGTAAAAAAAATTACAAACACCCCCCAACAGTAAAACCCACCACCCAACCAACCAAAATAAAAACCCTTTCTAAAATAACCTAAGCTCCCATTGCCATGAAAAGGGCATTTGTATGGGCATTGTGCTCTTTTACCTGCCCAGACCCTACTCTAAAAATAAAACCCACCCAAAAAAACCTTAAATAAACCTAACACTAAGCCCGAAGATCCACTTACAGTTATTGAAGTCCTGCTTGAAGGATCCATCCAGCCGGCAAGAAGTCTTCATCCGGGCAGCAAGAAGTCTTCATCCGGGCGGCCTCTTCCATCTTCATCCATCTGGCGTGGAGCGGGTCCATCTTAAAAAAAACTTAATTTAGTTTATGGCGATGTGGGGGGCTGGCGGTTTAGGGGTTAATAGGTTTAGTTAGTGGTAGTGATGTGGGAGCCCAGAGGTTTAGGGGTTAATACATTTATTTAGTGGCAGTGGTGTCTGGGAGCAGCGGGATAGGGGTTAATACTTTTATTTAGGTTGCGGTGGGGTCAGAGAGTGGCGGGATATCGGTTAATAACTTTATTTAGATTGTGGCGGGGTCCAGGAGCGGCAGGATAGGGGTTAATAACTTTATGTAGTGCTGGCGGGGTCCGGGAGCGGCAGAATAGGGGTTTAACATTTTAGTAAAGTGGCGGTTTTTAGTGACAGGGTATAAATAAAGTTGGTAAAAAAAGGAATATACGCGAGATTGATGACTGTTAGTTAACAACAGTCCGATGCTCATCGCCCTGTACTTGGTGCACGTCTTTTTGCTGGCTTTTTTAATAAATATGGAGAACGTATTCAGGTCTGCGGCCGCAATGTTAGGTGAACATATTGGTGCCGGCCAATGCAGCATAGTTGAGGCTTTGATAAATATCCCCCAATGTTGTGGTCAACACTTTTAATATACCATAATTAAGCTGGTAAAAACATTAGTGATTAAGGCACTGTTGCCAACATTTAATAAAAAAAAATCTGTGACATTTTGGAGGCATCAGTTAAGCAAATTACTTGCGTATTGACCATAGCACCAATGTTTCCACCAAAATATAACAATTGGAAATTGCACCATATGTGTAAAAAAATTAAATATTGTACAAAATATTGTACTTTTCTAAGCCTTGGTCGCAATCTATCAGTTGCAGCTTTATTAGCTCTTTTTCTAGCTGAAAAGGCTACTTTTCAATTTGACGCAGTCACAATAGCACTTTTTAGCTCTTTCCCACACTTGCAAAGTGTTTTTGGATCCTTTATAAAATTCCTATTTCTCCTAGGGGCAGAAAAGTTGCCGGACATCACAATCAATTTCCAAGTCACTTTCAACGACTTTTTGAGGCCAGTTTTTCTTTTCCAAATCTGACACCTTTGGCTCTGGACACTTGATAGGCCATAAAAATTGTATTTTGGCCACATTTATAACTATGTCACGGCTATTTGCAAACAGTCTATTATCTTGAACATGTGTAAAACTCTTTGAAAAAACACTATAATAAAGTTAAATAATAAATAATCCCAGCCAATGAGACTTTGAAAACAAATGATTTATTTTGATATAATTGTAATGTTTTCAAGGCAATGTATAATATATCAGTCTCAGGAGAGATAAAAAGACCCGCTTCCTCACATCCACACAAACCCCATCCACCAGACACATCCGTACCACATGCAGGATGAATAACCTATATACAAAAAGAAAAACAATCGCATAGAAAAAAGTATTAGATAAAGAAATATAATTCCCACCCCTAGGCGTCCCCAGGGAGTGAGAAAGGACAGTATCACCTGAATCACTTAATAATCAAAACATTTTTTTAAATAGGTATTGCAACCATAAATGTAATATAAGTCCTCTGTATAGTCCAGAAATAAGAAACAGGAATCAAATTATTTGTATCCAAGGTAAATTATAAAGTTGCGATGTTATGTCAAGCAACATTCTCCTCTCTATGTTTCCCCATATGAAGTACCCGGTTCTCCTCTGGAAGCTCAGTAGACTTAACAGCAGTCCATATACCTTTAATGTAGAAATGTATGTGCAAACCGGTCTCACCCCGGGATAACAGAAAATTATGTATCAGTCCATATTTCTTAAGGACAAACTGAAGACTTGAAAAAACTTAAAGAATATAAGCTGTTTGCCACACTGTGTAGTGAATCTCACAATGTCCTATTGTATTGAATTGCTGCAAAAACAGTGCTTGGCGAGGTATACCGCTAATCCAACTTCACACTCTCTGTTGAACCTTCACTCACGGAATATTACTAAAACCCAGCATATGAGGTCCCCACAGGTTATTGCTTATAGCCGGCTTGATGTTGCAACCATCAGTTACAGAATGCCATAAGTGCCGATATTACTCTTTCCAATATGAGCAAAAGCAAACAAACAGGTGTGGTGTTACCTTTCTCAGCAAACGCCGTTATAGTTAATATTACCATGAGACTCGTCACAGGAGAAATCTTCAGTGTGGAAATGGACCACATCCCATCTCGCTACCTTCTCCTTAAGCACGCTTCATGTGGACGGCAAACAGAGTGGCTTCAGCACAGCAGGTAAGATTAGGTGATAGCGTCCTTACTGGTTCCAACACGCGTTTCGGGGACTCCGCCCCTTTGTCAAGGAATATCCAGGTGCTGGGGAGGGTGTAGCATTTAAACTGGTGAAACTACAAATCTATTGGATAGCCCAAACACACCCTCCATACATCACTACATATGAACTGCATATATTCATACTGACGTGGACACCGGATATGAATAAACCTCACGAATAGTGCCGATAATACTCGGATGAAACAAAAAATCACAAATGTAACAAAATATTCTTATAATCCTGACAAAGCATGCTCTATTTGAAAAAAAGAAATAAAAAGTATTGCAATATATGAAAAAAATGTTTACTTGCACGCTACCCACAGTGTATCCTATATCTCTCTATAGCCATAGGGCGCTATTATATGTATATGTATATGCCTCCTTATGTATGCAGATTTATGTATAAGAAAACAAGGCTTATATAAAATGACTTTACGAATATATCTGTAGGGCGCTACTATATATATGTACATGCCTCCTTAAAGGTGAAAGAAGTTATAATGTAAAAAACCATTGGCTTCATGAGAAAGCATACATCTCTGCACCTCTATAATTAAAGGGGCCTAAATAGTATTCAAATCAAATTGAAATGTGAAAAATATCACGATCCAATTGTACATACAAGAAGCTACCCAGAAGCAATTCCCTCTTGTGAATGTGTTGCAACCTACGCTACACTTTGTTGCGAATCACTTGATAAATAAAAACAAAACTAATACTACCATCTATATAAATAAACCTTATTAGACAATGAACCCTCATTCAATGTTTGCTACCAAATGCAATATATGAGTATGTTAAATCATACGCTACTCAATGTTGCGAATACACAGAATGTTATAGTTAAAGACAAAATTAATACTACCCCTATTAGACAGTGAACCATTATTCAATGTTTGCTGGAAAATATTATATCGTATAGTCAACGGAAGGATAATCAAAGCCATTGAATCTTTAGTCCACTTGTCAGTACAAAGATCCTTAATCCGAACATCTAAAAATATAAAGATTAGGGGAAGAAAAAGGAGTTCTTCTCATCCTCGATCCATTCATCATCTAAAACCCTCTATACTAGGACGTACGACTATCTGTATATCCAAATCTATTTGCCACATGCATTTTGTGCAAAACCAACCATGAATATCACTTGTTGGTGGCAACGTTTAGATAAAGTTACCCCACGAGATATCCCTATTGAGACCTTTGGGTACCATAGTATCCAATTTTCTAATCCACTGGGCTTCCTTCCTAAAGAGTAATTTCTGTCTATCCCCACCTCTCCGTAGGGGGGTACCCCATCAACAATCTGAAATCTTAATTGACTTTTGTTATGTGCAAACCTAGTAAAATGATGTGCTACCGGTGCATCCTCATCATCTTTGCCTATTGCAGTTTTATGTTGGCGTATCCTATCCCTCACGGTTTGGGTGGTCTCGCCAACATAAGCCAAGCCACGCGGACATTTGATGACGTAAATTACGTACTTGGAGCTACATGAAAACCTTCCTTTAATGGGTATCCTCTTCCCTGATTGGGGGTGACTGATGCAGTCCCCTTGTTGCATTGAATGGCACAAGGCACAATTCATACAGGGAAAGGAGCCTTTCTTGATCACTTCAAATGGTTTCTTCATAGAGCCGCAATCAGCGCGAATTAATGTGTCCTTCAGATTTCTGTTTCTCCTAAAGGAGAAAAGTGGGGTATCATCTCTCAAAAGATGCCAATGGTGTAAGATTATCCTTTTCAGTTCTCTGCTATGGAACCCAAAGTGGTTAACGAAAGGAACCAAATTTTTTTTAGGAATAGGCTTTTTTTTTTCTTTAAAAGACTCATCCTATCCACAGACTTGACTTTTTCCAAATTATATGTCAAAATTTCAGTTGGATAACCTCTGCATAGAAATTTCTTTGCCATCTCATCCAATCTACTTAAGCAAACCTCAGGATCATCAACAATTCTTTTGGTTCTAAGTAATTGGCCTAATGGAAGATTCTTGATAAGGGAAGGAGGATGAAAACAATCACTATCATACAGAAGTGTGTTATTCCTATCTGTGTCTTTTGTAAACAAGTCACTCCTCAGTTTGGAAGTGAGCAAAATACAGGTGAGCTTTCTAGACACTATGATTTCTGTGGTAGACCATAGACTGAGGAGTGACTTGTTTACAAAAGACACAGATAGGAATAACACACTTCTGTATGATAGTTTTCATCCTCCTTCCCTAATCAAGAATCTTCCATTAGGCCAATTACTTAGAACCAAAAGAATTGTTGATGATCCTGAGGTTTGCTTAAGTAGATTGGATGAGATGGCAAAGAAATTTCTAAGCAGAGGTTATCCAACTGAAATTTTGACATATAATTTGGAAAAAGTCAAGTCTGTGGATAGGATGAGTCTTTTAATGAAAAAAAAGCCTATTCCTAAAAAAATCTCGGTTCCTTTCATTAGCCACTTTGGGTTCCATAGCAGAGAACTGAAAAGGATAATCTTACACCATTGGCATCTTTTGAGAGATGATGCCCAAGTGGGAAAAATGTTCTCTGATACCCCACTTTTCTCCTTTAGGAGAAACAGAAATCTGAAGGACACATTAATTCGCGCTGATTGGGGCTCTATGAAGAAACCGTTTGAAGTGATCAAGAAAGGCTCCTTTCCCTGTATGAATTGTGCCTTGTGCCATTCAATGCAACAAGGGGACTGTATCAGTCACCCCCAATCAGGGAAGAGGATACCCATTAAAGGAAGGTTTTCATGTAGCTCCAAGTACGTAATTTACGTCATCAAATGTCCGTGTGGCTTGGCTTATGTTGGCGAGACCACCCAAACCGTGAGGGATAGGATACGCCAACATAAAACTGCAATAGGCAAAGATGATGAGGATGCACCGGTAGCACATCATTTTACTAGGTTTGCACATAACAAAAGTCAATTAAGATTTCAGATTGTTGATGGGGTACCCCCCCTACGGAGAGGTGGGGATAGACAGAAATTACTCTTTAGGAAGGAAGCCCAGTGGATTAGAAAATTGGATATTATGGTACCCAAAGGTCTCAATAGAGATATCTCGTGGGGTAACTTTATCTAAACGTTGCCACCAACAAGTTATATTCACGGTTGGTTTTGCACAAGATGCATGTGGCAAATAGATTTGGATATACAGATAGTCGTACGTCCTAGTATAGAGGGTTTTAGATGATGAATGGATCGAGGATGAGAAGAACTCCTTTTTCTTCCCCTAATCTTTATATTTTTAGATGTTCGGATTAAGGATCTTTGTATTGACAAGTGGACTAAAGATACAATGGCTTTGATTATCCTTCCATTGACTATACAATATAATATTTTCCATCAAACATTGAATAATGGTTCACTGTCTAATAGGGGTAGTATTAATTTTGTCTTTAACTATAACATTGTATGTATTCGCAACATTGAGTAGCGTATGATTTAACATACTCATATATTGCATTTGGTAGCAAACATTGAATGAGGGTTCATTGTCTAATAAGGTTTATTTATATAGATGGTAGTATTAGTTTCGTTTTTAACTATCAAGTGATTCGCAACAAAGTGTAGCGTAGGTTGCAACACATTCACAAGAGGGAATTGCTTCTGGGTAGCTTCTTGTATGTACAATTGGATTGTGATATTTTCCACATTTCAATTTGATTTGAATACTATTTAGGCCCCTTTAATTATAGAGGTGCAGAGATGTATGCTTTCTCATGAAGCCAATGGTTTTTTACATTATAACTTCTTTCACCTTTAAGGAGGCATGTACATATATATATATAGTAGCGCCCTACAGATATATTCGTAAAGTCATTTTATATAAGCCTTGTTTTCTTATACGGGACTCTTATGACATAAATCTGCATACATAAGGAGGCATATACATATACATATAATAGCGCCCTATGACTATAGAGAGATATAGGATACACTGTGGGTAGCGTGCAATACTTTTTATTTCTTTTTTTCAAATAGAGCATGCTTTGTCAGGATTATAAGAATTTTTTGTTACATTTGTGATTTTTTGTTTCATCCAAGTATTATCGGCACTTTTCGTGAGGTATATTCATATCCGGTGTCCACGTCAGTATGAATATATGCAGTGCATATGTAGTGATGTATGGAGGGTGTGTTTGGGCTATCCAATAGATTTGTAGTTTCACCAGTTTAAATGCTACACCCTCCCCAGCACCTGGATATTCCTTGACAAAGGGGCGGAGTCCCCGAAACGTGCGTCGGAACCAGTAAGGACGCTATCACCTAATCTAACCTGCTGTGCTGAAGCCACTTTGTTTGCCGTCCACATGAAGCGTGCTTAAGGAGAAGGTAGCGAGATGGGATGCGGTCCATTTCCACACTGAAGATTTCTCCGGTGATGAGTCTCACGGTAATATTAACTATAACAGCGTTTGCTGAGAAAGGTAACACCACACCTGTTTGTTTGCTTTTGCTCATATTGGAAAGAGTAATATCGGCACTTATGGCATTCTGTAACTGATGGTTGCAACATCAAGCCGGCTATAAGCAATAACCTGTGGGGACCTCATATGCTGGGTTTTAGTAATATTCCGTGAGTGAAGGTTCAACAGAGAGTGTGAAGTTGGATTAGCGGTATACCTCGCCAAGCACTGTTTTTGCAGCAATTCAATACAATAGGACATTGTGAGATTCACTACACAGTGTGGCAAACAGCTTATATTCTTTAATTTTTTTCAAGTCTTCAGTTTGTCCTTAAGAAATATGGACTGATACATAATTTTCTGTTATCCGGGGTGAGACCGGTTTGCACATACATTTCTACATTAAAATTATATGGACTGCTGTTAAGTCTACTGAGCTTCCAGAGGAGAACCGGGTACTTCATATGGGGAAACATACAGAGGAGAATGTTGCTTGACATAACATCGCAACTTTATAATTTACCTTGGATACAAATAATTTGATTCCTGTTTCTTATTTCTGGACTATACAAGTGTTAATTTTGACGGCAAATTTCAATTTAGTCTTAGTTTTAGTCTTTTGACTAAAATGCCATTTTAGTTTTAGTCGTATTTTAGTCATCTGAATTGTTTTAGTTTTAGTCTAGTTTTAGTCTAGTTTTAGTCGATTGAATCCCCACTAGATTTTAGTCGACTAAATCTCCAGTAGATTTTAGTTAAATAAAATCTAAGGGGTTTAGTTAAAGTCTAATGCATTATTTAAGCATTTCTCTATAATTTGCAAACTGATTATATACTCCAGGAGTAAACATAACACATGTTAATATTTATGGTATTAAGGTTTAAACATGCAATACAGACACAGATTTAGCCGTTGTGATATGTAACATCTTTATTAAACTTAAAATTAAATAAAACCAAGTTTAATAAACAAACAGAAGTGCAACTTTAAAATATATAAAAAACTAAATGTAAACTGTATTGGCTGTATTGAACAAATTACCCATAATAAAAACTTTAACAGTTCTCTGTTAATAATTAAAACAAGTATCAAGTAACTCAACACAACAAAAAGTTTCTGCAGCTAGCACAGGCACAGCATAAATTAAACCCATACTTGTGGGTTATGCATATTTCTATAGGAAGAATCAATTGTTTGTTCACAGATTCGAAACATTTTCGGCAACGATATTTGCACTGCTCTAGAACTTCCAAACTCATTATATACTCCTGGAGTAAAGGTTTATTAACCTGTTTTTATTTATGGTATTAAGGTTTGAACATGCAATACAGATTTAACTGTTGTGGTATAAAACGTGTTTATTTATCTTAAAATTTAATAAAATTAAGTTTCGTAAATTTTACAAAAGAGCAGTAATTGAATATGGATTGATTAAAACACCTTGCATAAAATGTTTTTTGTCAGCAAATTTTGATTTAGTTTTAGTCATAGTCTTTTGACTAAAATGTCATTTTGATTTAGTTTTAGTCATAGTCTTTTGACTAAAATGTCATTTTAGTTTTAGTCGTATTTTAGTCATCAGAATCTCTTTAGTTTTATAGTCATTTTAGTCTAGTTTTAGTCGACGAAATTAACACTGGACTATACAGAGGACTTATATTACATTTATGGTTGCAATACCTATTTAAAAAATTTGTTTTGATTATTAAGTGATTCAGGTGATACTGTCCTTTCTCACTCCCTGGGGATGCCTAGGAGTTGGAATTATATTTCTTTATCTAATACTTTTTTCTATACGATTGTTTTTCTTTTTGTATATAGGTTATTCATCCTGTATGTGGTACGGATGTGTCTGGTGGATGGGGTTTGTGTGGATGTGAGCAAGCGGGTCTTTTTATCTCTCCTGAGACTGATATATTATACATTGCCTTGAAAACATTACAATTATATCAAAATAAATCATTTGTTTTCAAAGTCTCATTGGCTGGGATTATTTATTATTTATTATTATTGAGTTGAGGACCAACTCTATCCCGTGCCTGAGCATTTGTCATATTTGGTTGGTGCGGTCACTTTATATTTAAACTATAATAAAGTTATTAACCCCTATTCCACCGCACCCCAACATCGCCCACACTATAATAAAGATATTAACCCCTATTCTTCTGCTCCCCGACATCGCCGCCACTAAATACATTTATTAGCCCCTAAACCTCTGGCCTCTCACATCACTGCCACTAAATAAACATATTAACCCTTAAACCAACAGCCCCCCACATCGCAAAAAAAACCTAAACCTAACAACCCCCTAACTTTAAATTAAAATTACAAGATCCCTATCTTAAAATAAATAAAAACTTACCTGGGAAATTAAAAAAACCTAAGTTTAAACTATATATTAAACTAACATTACTATTATGCTAAAATTAAAATAACTATCAATTAAATATATTAAATTACACATTAAAAAATCCTAACACTACTAAAAAAAAAAAAATCTTCAATTGAAAAAAATAAAAAATACTAAATTACAAAAATAAATAAATTATACTAAATTACATAAAATAACAAACACTAAGTACTGTATGTTAATGAATAAGACAAATCAAATTGTATTTCAGTAATAATAATAGCACATTTTTAACACATCAAACATTATCACCAAAACTGTAAAACTAGGATACATACAAGCAATAAAGTCATATAAGATTTGGCTCTCAAAGCTAATTTGCATTGATAATTAATCATTTTATATAGGTTATACAACAACAAAATCCAACAGATATAACAACAATGTGGATGTTGGATGTTTTTTAATGTAAAATTGTGCATCATATGATGTAAGTTTTATAAAATTAGAATCCTAGTTAAGATGCCAATTAATTTGTAGTTAGATACATTTCCCATGTATATTATTAACTAATTAATTATTAACTGACATATCCCTATTTGTTTTGAGCCTGTTGTAATTTCCTTGTGACAGGAAATATAATAAAAAAATACACTTAGGAAGGTTATAGATGCAGTTGTTAGTATAGATGGAAATTCAAATATTGTATTTTTTTATTGTTCACTTGTTTTTTAAGAGGGCATGAAATGTAAAAAAAACCCTACTTTTTGTTTGCATACCTGTGGGGAGGATAACAATTCACAAATTAGCAGCCTGTCCCTAGGGATGAGTTTTCACAATTATGCACTTCATTAGTTTCAAAATCAGTTTAAACAGCTTGAATTTAACCCTCTTTTGAAACATTATTTTTAACAAGTTTTCTTTAATCAGTGTGATTAGATCAATTCCAAAATCACATAACAATGCTGTACTCAACATTATGTATAGACTTCTACATAGAGGTAATAAGCTGCATCACTTAAGAAGACTGAAAATGATCTTCACCTTCAAAAGGAGCAGATATTGGACAACTAAGAAAGAGGTGTGACATTATCACAGCTAATCCACTCTTACCTTTTTGCTGATTATGCTTCATCCAGTACTGGATACAGGAAAGGACCAAGTCTAAGAGAGTTCT
Organism: Bombina bombina; assembly: GCF_027579735.1. Classification (NCBI taxonomy): domain Eukaryota; kingdom Metazoa; phylum Chordata; class Amphibia; order Anura; family Bombinatoridae; genus Bombina; species Bombina bombina. Next base: position 1,382,138,751 of record NC_069500.1, read on the forward strand.
TCACCCCTTAAGGACCAAACCATTTTTTAATTTCTTACCCTTAAGGACCAGGGCTATTTTTACATTTCTGCAGTGTTTGTGTTTAGCTGTAATTTTCCTCTTTCTCATTTACTGTACCCACACATATTATATACAGTTTTTCTTGCCATTAAATGGACTTTCTAAAGATACCATTATTTTCATCATATCTTATAATTATTATAAAATATGATGAAAAAATTGAAAAAACACACTTTTTCTAACTTTGAAAGTTTAGAAATACCCAATGTTTACATGTTGTTTGCTTTTTTTGCAAGTTATAGGGCAATAAGTACAAATAGCACTTTGGTATTTCCAAACCAATTTTCTTTTCAAAATTAGCAAGTTACATTTTAACACTAATATCTGTCAGGAATCCCTGAATATCCCTTGACATGTTTACATTTTTTTTAGTACACAACCCAAAGTATTGATCTAGGCCCATTTTGGTAAATTTCTTGCCACCATTTTACCGCCAAATGCAATCAAATAAAAAAATAAATAGTTAACTTTTAACTAATTTTTTCACAATTTTAGGTTTCTCACTGAAATCATTTACAAACAGCTTGTGCAATTATGGCACAAATGGTTGTAAATGCTTCTCTGGGATCCCCTTTGTTCAGAAATAGCACACATATATGGCTTTGTCATTGATTTTTGGTAATTAGAAGGCCACTTATTGCCGCTGTGCATCACACTTGTATTATGCCTAGCAGTGAAGGGGTTAATTAGGTAGCTTGTAGGGTTATTTTTAGCTTTAGTGTAGAGATCAGCCTTCCACCTGACACATCCCAGACCGCCCCTTCTCAAATAGCTCTCTTCCCTCCCCCACCTCACAATTGTCACCGCCATCTTAAGTACTGACAGAAAGTCTGCCAGTATAAAAATAAAGGTGTTTTTGTTTTGTTTTTTAAAGATTTGTTTATATATATATTTTTTCTGAGGTGTAGGATACTCCATTACCCCCCAACCTCCCTGATTTCCCCCCCCCCAACAGCTCTTTAAGCCTCCCCCCTCAACGTATTGGCCGCCATCTTAGGTACTCGCAGCTGTCTGCCAGTACCCAGTTTATAAAAAATGTGCCCCTGTTTTTAAAAAATAAATAAAAAAAAACTTTTTCTGTAGTGTAGCTTTCCCCCCTCAATACCCTACCCCCCTCCCGGATCCCTTTCCAAATTTTTTTTTCCGTTTCCCTTTCCCCTCTCCCTACTTCGGCTGAATATTCAATTTGAGCTGACCGTGGATCAGGAAATCAAATCGATGATGGGTCGCCCACCCGCCTCCCTGCTATAGCTCCCACCCACTAACGATTGGCACCACCACTGTCCGATGCAGAGAGGGCCACATCAGTAACTCTGCAAATCTATTTCTGCAGTGCCTGCAATTATGAGTGAGATTGCAGTAGAGAAAAGCCCAGGACTGCAACAACATACAGGGCATAACGGGCATAACTACCAGCGTTGTACGGTTAAAGGAATACTGAACCCAAATTTTCTCTTTCACGATTCAGATAGAGCAGACAATTTTAGGCAACTTTCTAATTTACTCCTATTATCAATTTTTCTTAGTTCTCTTGGTATCTTTATTTAAAAAAGCAGGAATGTAAGCTTACGATACGGACCATTTTTGGTTCAGAACCTGGGTAGCACTTGCTGATTGGTGGCTACACTTATATCCCTCTTGCCATTGACTCACCTAATGTTTTTAGCTAGCTCCCAGTAGTCCATTGCTGTTCCTTCAACACATTATAACAAGAGAATGTAGTAGATTTGACAATAGAAGTAAACTGGAAAGTTGTTTAAAATTGTACACTCTGGGGCCTATCTATCAAGCTCTGGATGGAGCTTGAGGCCCCGTCTAAAGACCGCTGCTCCATAACCCTGTCCACCTGCTCTGAGCAGGCGGACAGACTTTGCCACAATTCAACCCGATCGAATACGATCGGGTTGATTGACACCCCCTGCTGGTGGTCGTTTGACTGCAAATCTGCAGGGGGCGGCGTTGCACCAGCAACTCACAAGAGCTGCGGGTGCAATGCTGAATATGGAGAGTGTATTGCTCTCCGCATTCAGCGAGGTCTGGCGGACCTGATCCGCACTGTCAGATCAAGTCCGCCAGACCTTTGATAAATATCCCCCTCTGTCTGAATCATGAAAGATATTTTTGGAGTTTTATGTCCCTTTAAAACTAAAAATATTCAGCTAGATTACGAGTTTTGAGTGCTATAGGGAAATTAACGACCGCCACAAAAGCAGCGGTATTTCATCTTCCTATAGAGCTGCTATTACAGGTTTACAAAAAGCAGGCGGGCGATATGGTGACGTTGAGCTCCATACTTCACCCAAATACAAGCGCTGCTTTGACGTGCTCGTGCCCAATTTCCCCATAGACATTAATGGCGAGAGCCGGCAAAAAAAAGCTGAACACCTGCGATCTCGGAAACAAAAGCTCCGTAACGCAGCCCCATTGATGTCTATGGGGAAAGAAAAAGTTATGTTTAAACCTAACACCCTAACATAAAAACCACATCTAAACACCCCATATCTGCCACCCCCGACATCGCCACAACCTACATAATGTTATTAACCCCTAATCTGCCGGCCAAACATCGCCGCCACCTACATAATGTTATTATCCCCTAATCTGCTGCCCCCAACATCGCCGCCACCTACATTACAGTTATTAACCCCTAATCTGCCGCTCCTAACATCGCCGCCACCTACATTACAGTTATTAACCCCTAATCTGCCGCTCCTAACATCACCGCCACCTACATTACAGTTATTAATCCCTAATCTTGCCACTCCCAACATCGCCGCAACCTGCATAAATTTATTAACCCCTAATCTGCTGGCCCTAACATCGCCGCCACCTACCTACACTTATTAGCCCCTAATCTGCCGTCCCCAATGTTGCAGCACTATACTAAAGTTATTAACCCCTAAACCTCTGGCCTTCCACATCACTAACACTACATAAATATATTGACCCCTATACCTAACCCTAATGTAAACCTAACACCACCTAACTTAAATATAAATAAAATAAATCTAAATAAACCTTACCTAAATAATTCCAATTTAAAACTAAATACATACTTGTAAAATAAAACCTAAGCTAGATACAATATAACTAATAGTTATATTGTATCTATCTTTGGTTTTATTTTTATTTCACAGGTAAGTTTGTATTTATTTTAACTAGGTAGACTAGTTAGTAAATAGTTATTAACTATTTACTAGCTACATAGTCAAAATAAATACAAAATTACCTGTAAAATAAAACCTAACCTGCCTTACACTGAAACCTAATATTACAATAAAATAAAATAAATTAAATTAATAAAATACAATTATCTAAATAAAAAAAAAATTACACACTAAATTACACAAAATAAAAAACGAAATTATCAAAAATAAAAACGAATTACTCCTAATCTAATAGCCCTATCAAAATAAAAAAAGCCCCCCCTTAAAAAAAAAAACCCTAGCATACACTAAACTGCCAATGGCCCTTAAAATGGCCTTTTGTGGGACATTTCCCCAAAGAAATCAGCTCTTTTACCTGTAAAAAAAAATACAAACACCCCCCAACAGTAAAACCCACCACCCACACAACCAAACCCCCCAAATAAAATTCTATCTAAATAAACCTAAGCTAACCATTGCCCTAAAAAGGGCATTTGGATGGGCATTGCCCTTAAAAGGGCATTTAGCTCTTTTACGGTGCCCAAACCCTAAGCTAAAAATAAAACCCACCCAATAAAACCTTAAAAAAACCTAACACTAACCCCGATGATCCACTTACAGTTTTCGAAGAATGGACATCCATCCTCATCCAGGCGGCAGAAGTCTTGATCCAAGCAGGCAGAAGTCAATCATCCAGATGGCATCTTCTATCTTCATCCATCCGGCGCGGAGCGGGTCCATATTCAAGACATCCGGCGCAGCGCATCCTCTTCTTACGATGGTCCCTGTAGAATGAAGTTTCCCTTTAAGTGACGTCATCCAAGATGGCGTCACTTACATTCTGATTGGCTGATAGAATTCTATCAGCCATTAGGAATTAAAGGAGAAAAAAATCATATGGGCTGTTGCAATCAGCCAATAGGATTGAGCTTTCATCCTATTGGTTGATACAATCAGCCAATAGGATTGAGCTTGCATTCTATTGGCTGATTGGAATAGCCAATAGAATGCGAGCTCAATCCTATTGGCTGATTGGATCAGCCAATAGGATGAAAGCTTAATCCTATTGGCTGACTGCAACAGCCAATAACATTTTACCCCCTTTAATTCCTATTGGCTGATAGAATTCTATCAGCCAATCAGAATGTAAGGGACGCCATCTTGGATGACGTCACTTAAAGGGTAACTTCCGCTCACTTTTTGGCCTCCCAGGCAAACTCGCAATACCGGCGCTATGGAAGTCCCATTGAAAAAGGACTTTTTTAAAAGTGCAGTACTGACGTTGCGTGACGGCCAAGAAGGTGTGCGGTACACCTATACCTACAAGACTTGTAATAGCAGCGTTAGGGAAAAAGCAGCGTTATGAAGCATAACGATGCTTTTTCACTTCACTATTTGCAAACAGTCTATTATCTTGGACATGTGTAAAACTCTTTGAAAAAACACTATAATAAAGTTATTAACCCCTATTCATCCGCACCCCAACATCGCCCACACTATATTAAAGATATTAACCCTTATTCTTCTGCTCCCCAACATCGCCACCACTAAATACATTTATTAGCCCCTAAACCTCTGGCCTCCCACATCACTGCCACTAAATAAACCTTTCAACCCTTAAACCGACAGCCCCCCACATCGCAAAAAAATAAATGAAACCATTAACCCCTAAACTTAACAACCCTCTAACTTTAAATTAAAATGACAAGATCCCTATCTTAAAATAAATAAAAACTTACCTGAGAAATTAAACTATATATTAAACTAACATTACTATTAAATAACTATCAATTAAAGGGACACTGAACTCAAATTTTTTATTTCATGATTCAGATAGAGCATGCAATTTAAAGCAACTTTCTAATTTACTCCAATTATCAATTGTTCTTTGTTCTCTTGTTATCTTTATTTGAAAAAGAAGGAAACTAAGCAAAGGAGCCAGCTAATTTTTGGTTCAGACCAATGGACAGCAAGTGTTTATTGGTGCTGTCCAATCAGCAAGGACAACCCAGGTTGTTCACCAAAAATGGGCCGGCATCTAAACTGACATTCTTGCTTTTCAAATAAACATAACATGAGAATGAAGAAAATGTGATAATAGGAGAAAATTAGAACGTTGTTTAAAATTATCTGAATCAAGAAAGAAAAAAATTGGGTTCAGTGTCCCTTTAAATATATTAAATTACACATTAAAAAAAACCTAACACTACTAAAAAAAATTAAATCTACAATTAAAAAAAATAAAAATACTAAATTACAAAAAAATAATACTAAATTACATAAACTAACAAACACTAAATTATGAAAAATAACAAACGAAATTATCCAAAATAAAAACAATTACACCTAATCTAATAGCCCTATAAAAATACCCCCCAAAATAAAAAAACCCTAGCCTACAAAAAAAAACTACCAATAGCCCTTAAAAGGGCCTTTTTGGATAGCATTGCCTTAAAGAAATCAACTCTTTTACCTAAAAAAAAATACAAAGACCCTCAACAGTAAAACCCAACCCCCCCAAAATAAAAAACCTAACTCTAACAAAAACCTAAGCTACCCATTGCCCTGAAAAGGGCATTTGTATGGACATTGCCCTATAAAGGGCATTCATCTATTTTTCTTGCCCTGAAAAGGGAATTTAGCTTTTTTAAGAAAAGCCCAAACCCTAATCTAAAAAAAAAACCCACCCAAAAAAAGTTAAAAAAAACCTAACACTAACCCCCGATAATCCACTTACAGTTTCTGAAGTCCGGACATCCAGGCAGGGGGACTTCATCCAGAGCGGGTCCATCGTGAAGACATCTGGCGCAGAGCATCCTCTTCATACAGTCGCCGCCGTATACTGAATCTTCAATGCAAGGGAGCCTTTTCAAAATAGCGTCCCTTGCATTCCTATTGGCTGATTTGATTTTTGAAATTCAAATCAGCCAATAGGATGAGAGCTACTGAAATCCTATTGACTGTTCAAATCAGCCAATAGGACGAGAGCTACTGAAATTCTATTGGCGGATTCGGAAAACTTTTTTTTCCCCATAGACATCAATGGGGTTGCATTACAGAGATTTTCATTCTGCGCTTCAGGTGTTAGTTTTTTTCTAACACTCTCTCCCCATTGATGTCTATGGGCAAAGCATGCACGAGCATGTCAAAGCAGCGCTTGGATTTTGTGCGGTATGGAGCTCAGCACCACCATATCGCACGCACAAGGCAGCTTTTCAAAAACTCGTAATGGCAGCGCTATGGAGGGTAAAATAATTAAACTTTTGTTGCGTTCGTTTTGCACCCTCTATAGCGCAAAACTTTTAAACTAGGTGATAGACAATTACGACAATGCGAGTGTGATTTACAATCAAATATAAAATTAAATATAAAAACAAGTAATTTGTAGATGTTGGGGTCCTGAAGTGACTATAGAAATATGCTCATCATGTCAAGATACCTATGGCATTCATATGGTAAATCAATGTTGAAGATGGATTCTGATTACAGTAAGTTTATGTCACACATGTAAATGAGTAATCCTCTTGCACCGTGAACAAAGGGGTTACATGAATAGAGCTTTACTGTAACCTTAAGATGTGTGAATGGGTTATTGCATCAGTCAGTTTTAGGTGACCTCCCAGTTTCTATTTCCTAGAACAGGTACTTAACACACAAAAAGGCTTTTTGGAGAGCTTTTCTATTGAACATTTGCATCTGGGGCTCTTAGCAAACAAAACAATATTGCATTATAATCACTCAAAAAACTCAACAACCAATTTGATTTGAAAACCAATTGCCATTTCGGCACTTTTCTTATCTTTGCCTTATTGTTCAGCAGTCCCTTCCCTGCTTCCATACAGTTTTTAATATTCATCCTTGTCTGTTGCTTTATAAGGACCCACAAAACCAACACTTGTACTGCAAATAGGTAATTACTAAAGACGGCTGCTCCATAACTTGTCCGACTGCTCTGAGGCCACAGACAGAAATCAACCCAATTGAATACGATCGGGTTGATTGAAACCCCCGAATCTGCAGGGGGCGGCATTGCACCAGCAGTTCACAAAAACTACTAGTGCAGTGCTTTCCAAACTGTGTGTCGGGACACACTAGTGTGTCGGCAGCAGTGTGTAGGTGTGTCCCTGCTTCAGCACAAATTTTTTTAAATTTAATTTTTTTTTTTTAAATAGTTTTTTGGTTTCTGACTTTCCACCTGCCTGCTACACAGATATCACATGGTTGACACGTGATTGATACCTAGTGGGTCACAGATCATCTTAACCAATTGGCACAGCTCAGTGGGAACTGAAAGTATTACCATTGGCGACACATTGGCTTGTGACTGCACGTGTAGCCAGTGAGTGGGACAGCAGTGTGTTTGCAGCCCGGGCAGTAGTCAGTCGGACTCACAGAGCTCTGAGGGTGGCAGCTTAAACGCTGAGCAGAAGTCAGTGGGATTTTTTTGCAACTAGCTCCCAGTAGTGCATTGCTGCTCCTGTTCTTGATATATGGATAGGAAGTGGAAGCTTAAAAATATTTGATGATGAAATGCGAGTGTCTTTATCTAATATTCCACCAAATATTCCGAAACTGTTCATCCCATCAACCTCATACATCCCATTAAAATAGTAAGTAGCTATTAGTGATATTAAACTTTTTTTAATTCTTGCACATACTTACTGTTACTTGTAAATACATTTTGTTATTATATCATTTATGTATGTGTCCATATCTCTTAAAACAAGTTAGTTTAACCTCCTGTTTGCTAGTACAACTGAATTACCGTGTCGCGAAATGATGTAGGTCTAAAAAGTGTGTCACCAACATGAAAAGTTTGGAAAGCTCTGTACTAGTGCAATGATAAATGCCGACAGCATATGCTGTCTGCATTTATCAATGTGCGGTAGACATGATACGCTACATTGTATCATGTCCGCTCGCACATTAATAAATATACCCCCTTGTGTCATGTGGACCAAAGACCCAGAAGAATTATACCAAGGCACAAGAGACCAAAAACCTTGGAAAACCAAAACACTTATCAAGTACTGTATGTCAATGAATAAGACAAAACAAATTGTATTTCAGTAAAAATAATAGCACATTTTTTAACACATCAAACATTATCACCAAAAATGTAAAACTAGGATACATACAAGCAATAAAGTCATATAAGATTTGGCTCTCAATGCTAATATGCATTTATAATTAATAATTTTATATAGGTTACACAACAAAATCCAACAGATATAACAACAATGTGATCATATTGGATGTTTTTTAATGTAAAATTGTGCATCATATGATGTAAGTTTTATAAAATTAGAATCCTAGTTAAGATGCCAATTAATTTGTAGTTAGATACATTTCCCATGTAGATTATTAACTGACATATCCCTATTTGTTTTGAGCCTGGTGTCATTTCCGTGTGACAGGAAATATAATAAAAAATACAATTAGGAAGGTTATAGATGCAGTTGTTAGTATAGATGGTAATTCAAATATTGTATTTTTTATTGTTCATTTGTTTTTTAAGAGGGCATGAAATGTAAAAAAACGACTTTTTGTTTGCATACCTGTGGGGAGGATAACAATTCACCAATTAGAAGCCTGTCCCTAGGGATAATTTTTCACAATTATGCACTTCATTAGCTTCAAAATCAATTTAAACAGCTTGAATTTAACCCTCTTTTGAAACATTATTTTTAACAAGTTTTCTTTAATCAGTGTGATTAGATCAATTCCAAAATCACATACCAATGCTGTACTCAACATTATGTATAGACTTCTACATAGAGGCTATAAGCTGCATCACTTATGAAGACTGAAAGTGATCTTCATCTTCAAAAGGAGCAGATATTGGACAACTAAGAAATCCACTCTTACCTTTTGCTGATTATGCTCCATCCAGTACTGGATACAGGAAAGGACCAAGTCTAAGAGAGTTCTTCACCCCTTAAGGACCAAACCATTTTTTAATATCTTACCCTTAAGAACCAGAGCTATTTTTACATTTCTGCAGTGTTTGTGTTTAGCTGTAATTTTCCTCTTACTCATTTACTGTACCCACACATATTATATAAAGTTTTTCTTGCCATTAAATCGACTTCCTAACGATACCATTATTTTCATCATATCTTATAATTTACTATAACAAAATTATAAAATATGATGAAAAAATTGAAAAAAACACACACTTTTTCTAACTTTGACCCCAAAATTTGTTACACATCTACAACCACCAAAAAACACCCATGCTAAATAGTTTCTACATTTTGTCCTGAGTTTAGAAATACCCAATGTTTACATGTTCTTTGCTTTTTTGCAAGTTATAGGGCAATAAGTACAAATAGCACTTTGCTATTTCCAAACCATTTTTTTTTTTCAAAATTAGAGAGTTACATTTTAACACTAATACCTGTCAGGAATCCCTGAATTTCCCTTGACATGTATATATATTTTTTAGTACACCCCAAAGTATTGATCTAGGCCCATATTGGTAAATTTCATGCCACCATTTTACCACCAAATGCAATAAAAAAAAAAAAATGTTAACTTTTTAACTAACTTTTTCACAAACTTTTCTCACTGAAATTATTTACAAACAGCTTGTGCTATTATGGCAAAACTGGTTGTAAAGACTTCTCTGGGATCCCCTTTGTTCAAAAATAGCAGAGATTTATGGCTTTGGCATTACTTTTTGGTAGGGTTAATTTTAGCTTTAGTGTAGTGTAGTAGACAACCCAAAGTATTGATCTAGTCCCATTTTGGTATATTTCATGCCCCCATATTACCGCCAAATGCGATCAAATAAAAAAAATCGTTAACTTTTTCACAAATTTTAGATTTCTCACTGTAATTATTTATTAACAGCTTGTGCAAAGTCTGATTGGAATAGCCAGTAGAATGCGAGCTCAATCCTATTGGCTGATTGGATCAGCCAATAGGATGAAAGTTCAATCCTATTGGCTGATTGCAACAGCCAATAGGATTTTTTCCCCTTTAATTCCTATTGGCTGATATAATTCTATCAGCCAATCGGAATGTAAGGGTCGCCATATTGGATGATGTCACTTAAAGGGAAACATCATTCTAAAGCGACCATCATAAGAAGAGGATGCTTCTCACCGGATGTCTTGAAGATGGACCCGCTCCACGCCGTCTGGATGAAGACTTCTGTCCGCTTGAATGAAGATTTCTGCCCGCTTGGATGAAGACCTGCCGTCTTCGATGGGGATTTCTGCCTGCTTGGATCAAGACTTCTGCCGCCTGGATGAGGATGGATGCCCGGTCTTCGAAAACTTTAAGTGGATCATCGGTGGTTAGTGTTAGGTTTTTTAAGGGTTTATTGGGTGGGTTTTATTTTTACCTTAGGCTTTGGGCACCATAAAAGAGCTAAATGCCCTTTTAAGGGCAATGCCCATCCATATGCCCTTTTCAAGGCAATGTGCAGCTTAGGTTTATTTAGATAGAATTTTATTTGGGGGGGTTTGGTTGTGTGGGTGGTGGGTTTTACTGTTGGGGGGTGTTTGTATTTTTTTTACAGGTAAAAGAGCTGATTTCTTTGGGGCAATGTCCCACAAAAGGCCATTTTAAGGGCCATTGGCAGTTTAGTGTAGGCTAGGGTTTTTTTTTAAGGGGGGGGGCTTTTTTATTTTGATAGGGCTATTAGATTAGGAGTAATTCGTTTTTATTTTTGATAATTTCGTTTTTTATTTTGTGTAATTTAATGTGTAATTTTTTTTGTAATTTAGATAATTGTATTTTATTCATTTAATTTATTTTATTTTATTGTAATATTAGGTTTAAGTGTAAGGCAGGTTAGGTTTTATTTTACAGGTAATTCTGTATTTATTTTGACTATGTAGCTAGTAAATAGTTAATAACTATTTACTAACTAGTCTACCTAGTTAAAATAAATATAAACTTACCTGTGAAATAAAAATAAAACCATAAGATAGATACAATATAACTATTAGTAGTAGTATTAGTATTTTTACAGGTAAGTATGTATTTAGTTTTAAATTGGAATTATTTATATAATAATTGTAAGGTTTATTTAAATTTATTTTAATTATATTTAAGTTAGGGGGTGTTAGGGTTAGGGTTACGTTAGGGTTAGGGTTATACTTAGTCTTAGGGTCACGTTAGGGTTAGGTTTAGGGGTTAATATATTTATGTAGTGATGTAGGAGGCCAGAGGTTTAGGGGTTAATAGTTAAATTTAGTATATTTAGTTGTGGGGGGCTTGCGGTTTAGTGGTTAATAGGTTTATTATAGCGGCGGTGTGGGTGGACGGCAGATTAGGGGTTAATAATATTTAAATAGTGTTTGCGATGCGGGAGGGCGGCGGTTTAGGTGTTAATAAGTTTATTATAGTGGTGATGATGTTGAGGAGCAGCGGAATAGGGGTTAATACATTTTAATAGCGGCGACAGTGTCCGGAGCGGCAGATTAGGGGTTAATAAATTTATTATAGTTTTTTAGGGGTTAATAGGTAGATTATGGGTGTTAGTGTACTTTTAAACACTTTAGTTATGAGTTTTATGGTGCAGCTTTGTAACGTAAAACTCATAACTACTGACTTTAGATGGCGGTACAAATCTTGTGGTTATAGGGTGTACCGCTCACTTTTTGGCCTCCCAGGCAAACTCGTAATACTGGCACTATGGAAGTCCCATTGAAAAGACGTAATTTAAAGGAACATTCATTCGGGAAGAAGACGCCGAACGAAGAGGATGCTCCGCGTCGGATGTCTTGAAGATGGAGCCGCTCCGCGCCAGATGGATGAAGATAGAAGATGGCGTCTGGGTGAAGACTTCTGCAGGCTTGGATGAAGACTTTGGCCGCTTGGATGAACACTTCTGCCGGCTTCTTGGAGGATGGATGTCGGATCTTCAAAACTGTAAGTGGATCTTCAGGGGTTAGTGTTTGGATTTGTAAGGGTTTATTGGGTGGGTTTTATTTTTAGATTAGGGGTTTGGGCTGCAATAGAGCTAAATGCCCTTTTAAGGGCAATGCCCATCCAAATGCCCTTTTCAGGGCAATGGAGAGCTTAGGTTTTTTTAGTTAGGGTTTTATTTGGGGGGTTGGTTGTGTGGGTGGTGGGTTTTACTGTTGGGGGGTATTTGTATTTTTTATTTACAGGTAAAAGAGCTGATTTCTTTGGGGCAATTTGTAGTTTATTGTACACTAGGGTTTTTTATTTTGGGGGGCTTTTTTAATTTCATAGGGCTCTTAGATTAGGTGTAATTAGTTTAAATCTTTGATAATTTATTTTTTATTTTCTGTAACATAGTGTTTAATTTTTTTGTAACTTAGTGTTTGTTATTTTTTGTAACTTAGTTGTTAGTCGTTAGTTTTTTGTAACTTAGTAGTTTTTTAGTGTAGATTTAAATTATTTGAGTAGGGTTTGGTGTTTAAATATATAATATAGTTAATTTAATTTGTAGTTTAATGAGATTTTAGTATAACAGTTAGGGTAGATTAATTATTAGTTTAATATAGTTTAATGTAATTTTAGTATACTAGTTAGGGTAGATTAATTAATAGTTTAATATAGTTTAATGTAATTTTAGTATAACAGTTAGGGTAGGTTAATTAATAGTTTAATATAGTTTAATGTAATTTTAGTATAATAGGGTAGGTTAATTATTAGTTTAATATAGTTTAATTCAAATCTAAAGGTAAGTTTACATTTATTATAAGATAGGAATGAGTTAATATTTAATATAAAGTTAGCGGGTTGTTAGGTTTAGGGGTTAATAGTTTAATTTAGTTTATGGCAATATGGGGGGCTGGTGGTTTAGGGGTTAATAGGTTTAGAAAGTGGTAGTGATGTGGGAGGCCAGGGGTTTAGGGGTTAATACATTTATTTAGTTGCAGTGGGCTCCGGGAGTGGCGGGATAGGGGTAAATAACTTTATGTAGGTGGCGGTGGTGTCGGGAGCAGCAGATTAGGGGTCAATAACTTTTATTTAGGTGGCGGCAGTGTTGGGACGGCAGAATAGGGGTTAATAAGTATAATGTAGGTGGCGGCGGTGTAGGGGCGGAAGATTAGGGGTTAATAAGTATAATGTAGGTGGCGGCGGTGTAGGGGCGGAAGATTAGGGGTTAATAAATATAATGTAGATTGCGGCGGTGTAGGGGCGGAAGATTAGGGGTTAATAAGTATAATGTAGGGGGCAGCAGATTAGGGGTGTTTAGACTCGGAGCTTATGTTAGGGTGTTAGGTGGAAATGTAATTGGTTTTCTACCATAGAAATCAATGGGATATCGGGCAGCAGTGAACATAAGCTTTCGCTGCTTTAAGACTCCCATTGATTCCTATGGCATCCACGGCCTCCAGGGTGGCGGATTGAAAAGCAGGTACGCTGGGCTGGAATAGTGGCGAGCATACCTGTTAGAGGTTTGATAACTAGTAAAAGTAGTCAGATAGTGCCGAATGTGTATTCGGAACATCTGTGACGTAAGCAACGATTTGGGTCGGACTGAGACCGGCGGATCTTATGTTACGTCAGAAATTTCTACTTTTGCTGGTCTGTAGGCTTTGATAAATAAGCGGAATCAGGCTCTCCACAATTACGCTGCGGAATTCCCTGTATTTGCGGTTGACGGCTTGATAAATAGGCCTCATTTACAGAACATTTGGTCGCAGGTTTGCACTTTATTTTCATGGACCACATGTCTACACTAAAGAGAGGTAGGAACAAAAAACAACATACTTTTATGAGTTTAACACAATTCACCCCAAGGGGTTAAATGCTTGGCTGGTTCCCCCTGCTATTCACAATTCATAGCAGAGTGAGTGTGGTATATCTTTGTGAATTATATAAGTATGTTCTTATAACATCATCTATAGACTGTAAACAAATCCTATATGATGTGGTTGAAACTTTTGTAATGTTGGCTATCACCTCTTAAGACTAATTTTACACCAGCCACAGAAGAGTGAACATAAGAAGCAGATAGATAGGAGTTAGGATATTTAAATGTTACATGTATCTAATTAAACAAAAATCAGAGCCCAGGAAGTTATAATAAATATATTGATTAACTGGTGGCTTCATTAGACTGGTATTTTACAATATTTGAGGTCAATATTAAGAAAATGTCTAAACCCATTTAAAGGGACAGTTTACTCCATACATTTCATTGGTTAAAAAAAGATAATCCCTTTATTACCCAGTTTTGCCTAATTAACAAGTTTGTATTAATATACTTTTTACCTCTGTAATTACCTTGTATCTAAGTCTCTGCAGACTGCCCCCTTATTTCAGTTCTTTTGACAGACTTGCATTTTAACTAATTAGTGCTAACTCCTAGGTAACTCCACAGGCGTTATCTATATGGCACACATGAACTAGCGCTGTCTAGCTGATAAAAACCTGCCAAAATGTACTGATATAAGAGACTTCGAGGGCTTAAAAATTAGCATATGAGGTTTATCTTTCAACAAAGAATACCAAGAGCAAAGCAAATATGATGATTAAAGTACATTGGAAAGTTATTTAAAATTGTACTTCCTATCTAAATCATGAAAGTTTTTTTTACTAGACTGTCCCTTTCAGTGAAACAACATTACTATACAATGTGCTGCTACTAGGACATTGATAGAAATTTAATAAAGACTTACATGTACACTTAGTCCTAGCGGGCACTATAGATGCACTCTGTTCATTATTATGTTACTCTAAAACCTCGAAGGTTCCAGAAACCCTGATATTGATCCTGAATGTGCCCTTTTTGACATGCCCAGCATTCTACGCAGCGCGCGAAGATTGATAGAAGTGGGAAATGTGAATCTTTAAAAAAAAAAAAAAAAAAACAATAGGAATACTATGTTGAAGATGGGGTCCCCACCTATATACATACACCCCTGATATTTAGCTTTGTAGATAAGTTATTTAAAATCAAATGCTCTATCTGAATCATAAAATAAAAATTGGGGTTTTATGTTTGTGTGCATAAAATCATACACTTTGACTGTATATAAGAACCAAAAGGCCCATCAAGTCTACTCATATTACTTGTGTGTTAACGTATGACTTAGGATAGGCTTATGAGTGTCCCAGACATTTTTTAATTATTTTACAGTCTAGAGTTTATCACCTCTATTGGAAGTTTATCCTATTGGTAGCAGCTCAATATGTAGCAGGATGGTGCATCCAAGTGGTTAACCCCTTTGAGATGGAACTAAAGTGTTAACATTGAAACTAAGTTCTGATGTAAACACTTGCAGTAAAAATTAAACGATGTGTTGATGCGATCAATGCTGGGATCGGATCATGAAGAACTGCCTACGTTGCTAGGCTCAACCCCAGTCCGATTCCTGATTTTGTCAAACGGGGAGGCTGCAGGACGCCTTATAAGGTAGGATATTCCATACCGTCCTTCAGTGTTAAAGCCCAGTGCTGTTAGGACGGCATGGAATGTCCTAAAGGCATGAAAGGGTTTAGGAGATTTTAAATGTCTACATTCACAATTCTACTATTAAAGGTTTTTTTATTAGTTTAAGGTTCTCTGTGCTCTCTTGTGTAAATAAATACATTGTTAAAATCAGGGCCACCCGTAGCATTTACAAGACATGGGCAAGATAAATTTGGTAGGGCTCCTCAGCCCTATATGCTATATCCTCTGTACGATATACCCCTGTACCAATATACAGTGTGTCCGATATGAATAAATCTATATATTACACCTCCTGATACCATAAAGACTTCACAAACTAAACACAGGGAGTACATTGCACCATCTCATACCCTCAATGCAGGGTCCCCCAAAGTGCGCGACCCTGGACGAGTGCCCCTCTCACCCTGCACAAAGGGCAAGTCTGATTATCAGTCATTCAGTCTGTGCATACATCAACCAGATTATATCTCTGATATAAGATCAATATTCCTGCCAAATATAATGAGGATTGGTGCAGATTGTGTTGCTCTAACCTGGTCTAACATAAATGCCCCAAATGAATCAATCAAAATAACTGCTACATTTAATGTAAATCCACATTTTATGTCTCTGGTATAAGATCAATATTCCTGCCAATTATAATGAAGATTGGTGCAGACTTTCTGCTGTAGCCTGGTCTAATAAATCTCTTGTCAACTATTTATATTAAGACCTGGCTGGTGATCTCAATAGCCAATTAAATTTATAGAGAGGGGCACATTATCAGGCCCTCCCTTCTGCTTACGGGGTTAAAAAGCAATGTGTGTATTCCAAAAGACAACTGGGCATTGACCGTTTCAAAAGGTTATTGTAGAGTGTGAGGGAGTTAAAGGGACATGAAACCCAACATTTGTCTTTCATGATTTAGGTAGAACATACAATTTTAAACAACTTTCAAGTTTGCTTCTATTATCAAATTTGCTTCATTCTCTTGGTATCATTTGTTGAAGGAGCCGCAATGCTCTACTGGTTTCTAACTGAACACATGTGTGAGCCAATTACAATCGGTATATATATGCAGCCACCAATCAACAGCTACAACCTAGGTTCTTTGCTGCTTCTACGCTTACCTAGATAGAACTTTCAGCAAAGGATAAGGAGAGAAGGAAGCAAATTAAATAATAGAAGTAAATTGGAAAGTTGTTAAAAAATTATGTTTGTCTAAATCATGAATGTCTAATTAAAACTTTACTGTCCCTTTAAAGTGGAGTGAGTGTTAGAAATGTAAGTGATTTTTTTTATTAAGCCAATACATCTTTTTAGACACTCAGTAAAATGTGAGGATTGGACTTAAGCCCAAATGTTCTTAAAATGATGTTCAGAGTGGGGTATTTTTTGTTTCATGGAGTGCTAAAGATATTCTGAAGGATAATGGACCAGAATTTGGGCAGAGTCCTCTAATACATATTTCCAGCCTCTCCAACTTCATGAATTGCTGTGCTGTACTAAAGAAGTGAATCACTAAATCTCAGTAATCTCTCTATTCTAACACAGCTCTCACTATGCAGTCTGCAATTTTGCTAAACATGTATCATATTTCCCTATGATAAAGGGGGCTGGCTGGTATAGGAAACATATGAACTAGCAATGAGATAACATAATTTATGCTTACCTGATAAATTACTTTCTCCAACGGTGTGTCCGGTCCACGGCGTCATCCTTACTTGTGGGATATTCTCTTCCCCAACAGGAAATGGCAAAGAGTCCCAGCAAAGCTGGTCACATGATCCCTCCTAGGCTCCGCCCATCCCAGTCATTCGACCGACGGACAGGAGGAAATATATATAGGAGAAATCATATGATACCGTGGTGACTGTAGTTAGAGAAAATAATTCATCAGACCTGATTAAAAAACCAGGGCGGGCCGTGGACCGGACACACCGTTGGAGAAAGTAATTTATCAGGTAAGCATAAATTCTGTTTTCTCCAACATTGGTGTGTCCGGTCCACGGCGTCATCCTTACTTGTGGGAACCAATACCAAAGCTTTAGGACACGGATGAAGGGAGGGAGCAAATCAGGTCACCTAAATGGAAGGCACCACGGCTTGCAAAACCTTTCTCCCAAAAATAGCCTCCGAAGAAGCAAAAGTATCAAATTTGTAAAATTTGGCAAAAGTGTGCAGTGAAGACCAAGTCGCTGCCTTACATATCTGGTCAACAGAAGCCTCGTTCTTGAAGGCCCATGTGGAAGCCACAGCCCTAGTGGAGTGAGCTGTGATTCTTTCAGGAGGCTGCCGTCTGGCAGTCTCATAAGCCAATCGGATAATGCTTTTAAGCCAAAAGGAAAGAGAGGTAGAAGTCACTTTTTTACCTCTCCTTTTACCAGAATAAACAACAAACAAGGAAGATGTTTGTCTGAAATCTTTAGTAGCCTCTAAATAGAATTTTAGAGCACGGACTACGTCCAAATTGTGTAACAAACGTTCCTTCTTTGAAACTGGATTCGGACACAAAGAAGGTAAAACTATCTCCTGGTTAATATTTTTGTTGGAAACAACTTTCGGAAGAAAACCAGGCTTAGTACGCAAAACCACCTTATCTGCATGGAACACCAGATAGGGCGGAGAACACTGCAGAGCAGATAACTCTGAAACTCTTCTAGCAGAAGAAATTGCAACCAAAAACAAAACTTTCCAAGATAATAACTTAATATCTACGGAATGTAAGGGTTCAAACTGAACCCCTTGAAGAACTGAAAGAACTAGATTTAGACTCCAGGGAGGAGTCAAAGTTCTGTAAACAGGCTTGATCCTAACCAGAGCCTGAACAAATGCTTGAACATCTGGCACAGCTGCCAGTCTTTTGTGAAGTAAAACAGATAAAGCAGAGATCTGTCCCTTCAGAGAACTTGCAGATAATCCTTTCTCCAAACCTTCTTGTAGAAAGGATAGAATCTTAGGAATTTTTATCTTGTTCCATGGGAATCCTTTAGATTCACACCAACAGATATATTTTTTCCATATTTTATGGTAAATTTTTCTAGTTACAGGCTTTCTAGCCTGAATCAGAGTATCTATTACAGAATCTGAAAACCCACGCTTTGATAAAATCAAGCGTTCAATCTCCAAGCCGTCAGTTGGAGGGAAACCATATTCGGATGTTCGAATGGACCCTGAACAAGAAGGTCCTGTCTCAAAGGTAGCTTCCATGGTGGAGCCGATGACATATTCACCAGGTCTGCATACCAAGTCCTGCGTGGCCACGCAGGAGCTATCAAGATCACTGAGGCCCTCTCCTGATTGATCCTGGCTACCAGCCTGGGGATGAGAGGAAACAGTGGGAATACATAAGCTAGGTTGAAGGTCCAAGGTGCTACTAGTGCATCTACTAGGGTCGCCTTGGGATCCCTGGATCTGGACCCGTAGCAAGGAACCTTGAAGTTCTGACGAGACGCCATCAGATCCATGTCTGGAATGCCCCATAATTGAGTTATTTGGGCAAAGATTTCCGGATGGAGTTCCCACTCCCCCGGATGGAATGTCTGACGACTCAGAAAATCCGCTTTCCAATTTTCCACTCCTGGGATGTGGATCGCAGACAAGTGGCAGGAGTGATCCTCCGCCCATTGAATTATCTTGGTCACTTCTTTCATCGCCAGGGAAGTCCTTGTTCCCCCCCTGATGATTGATATATGCAACGGTCGTCATGTTGTCTGACTGAAACCTTATGAATTTGGCCTTTGCTAGTTGAGGCCAAGCTCTGAGAGCATTGAATATCGCTCTCAGTTCCAGAATTTTTATCGGGAGAAGAGACTCTTCCCGAGACCATAGACCCCGAGCTTTCAGGGATTCCCTGGCGTTGGTCGTGACAATGACCCACTCTGGTCTGCGGAAGCTCATTCCCTGTGACAGATTGTCCAGGGTCAGCCACCCACGGAGTGAATCTCTGGTCTTTTGATCTACTTGAATCGTCGGAGACAAGTCTGTATAATCCCCATTCCACTGTCTGAGCATGCACAGTTGTAATGGTCTTAGATGAATTCGTGCAAAAGGAACTATGTCCATTGTTGCAACCATCAATCCTATTACTTCCATGCACTGCGCTATGGAAGGACGAGGAACAGAATGAAGTACTTGACAAGAGCTTAGAAGTTTTGATTTTCTGACCTCTGTCAGAAAAATCCTCATTTCTAAGGAATCTATTATTGTTCCCAAGAAGGGAACTCTTGTTGACGGGGACAGAGAACTTTTTTCTTTGTTCACCTTCCATCCGTGAGATCTGAGAAAGGCTAGGACGATGTCCATATGAGCCTTTGCTTTTGACAGGGACGACGCTTGAATCAGGATGTCGTCCAAGTAAGGTACTACTGCAATGCCCCTTGGTCTTAGAACCGCTAGAAGGGACCCTAGTACCGTTGTGAAAATCCTTGGAGCAGTGGCTAATCCAAATGGAAGTGCCACAAACTGGTAATGCTTGTCCAGAAAAGCGAACCTTAGGAACTGATGATGTTCCTTGTGGATAGGAATATGTAGGTACGCATCCTTTAAATCCACGGTAGTCATAAATTGATTTTCCTGGATAGTAGGTAGGATCGTTCGAATAGTTTCCATTTTGAACGATGGTACCCTGAGAAATTTGTTTAGGATCCTTAGATCCAAAATTGGTCTGAATGTTCCCTCTTTTTTGGGAACTATGAACAGATTGGAATAAAATCCCATTCCTTGTTCTCTTATTGGAACTGGATGTATCACTCCCATCTTTAACAGGTCTTCTACACAATGTAAGAATGCCTGTCTCTTTATTTGGTTTGAAGATAATTGAGACCTGTGGAACCTTCCCCTTGGGGGTAGTTCCTTGAATTCCAGGAGATAACCTTGAGAAACTATTTCTAGCGCCCAAGGATCCTGAACATCTCTTGCCCAAGCCTGAGCAAAGAGAGAAAGTCTGCCCCCCACTAGATCCGGTCCTGGATCGGGGGCTATCCCTTCATGCTGTTTTGGTAGCAGTGGTAGGCTTCTTGGCCTGCTTACCCTTGTTCCAGCCTTGCATTGGTTTCCAGGCTGGTTTGGGTTGTGAAGTATTACCCTCTTGCTTAGAGGATACAGAATTAGAGACTGGTCCGTTTCTGCGAAAGGGACGAAAATTAGGCTTATTATTAGCCTTAAAAGACCTATCCTGTGGGAGGGCGTGGCCCTTTCCCCCAGTGATGTCTGAAATAATCTCTTTCAAATCAGGTCCAAATAATGTTTTACCTTTGAAAGGAATGTTAAGCAATTTTGTCTTGGAAGACACATCCGCTGACCAAGACTTTAGCCAAAGCACTCTGCGCGCCACGACAGCAAACCCTGAATTTTTCGCCGCTAATCTAGCTAATTGCAAAGCGGCATCTAAAACAAAAGAGTTAGCCAATTTAAGTGCTTGAACTCTGTCGATAACCTCCTCATACGAAGATTCTTTACTGAGCGATTTTTCTAGTTCCTCGAACCAGAAACACGCTGCCGTAGTGACAGGAACAATGCATGAAATTGGTTGTAGAAGGTAACCTTGCTGTACAAAAATCTTTTTAAGCAAACCCTCTAATTTCTTATCCATAGGATCTTTGAAAGCACAACTATCTTCGATAGGAATAGTAGTGCGTTTGTTTAGAGTAGAAACCGCCCCCTCGACCTTGGGGACTGTCTGCCATAAGTCCTTTCTGGGGTTGACTATAGGAAATAATTTCTTAAATATAGGGGGGGAACAAAAGGTATGCCGGGCCTTTCCCACTCTTTATTTACTATGTCCGCCACCCGCTTGGGTATAGGAAAAGCGTCGGGGGGCACCGGAACCTCTAGGAACTTGTCCATCTTACATAATTTCTCTGGAATGACCAAATTGTCACAATCATCCAGAGTAGATAACACCTCCTTAAGTAGTGCGCGGAGATGTTCTAATTTAAATTTAAATGTCACAACATCAGGTTCAGCTTGATGAGAAATTTTTCCTGAATCTGAAATTTCTCCATCAGACAAAACCTCCCTCATGGCCCCTTGAGATTGGTGTGAGGGTATGTCAGAAAAGTTATCATCAGCGTCCTCTTGCTCTTCAGTGTTTAAAACAGAGCAATCGCGCTTTCTCTGATAAGTAGGCATTTTGGAAAAAAGATTTGCTATGGAGTTATCCATTACAGCCATTAATTGTTGCATGGTAATAAGTATTGGCGCACTAGATGTACTAGGGGCCTCCTGTGTGGGCATAACTGGTGTAGACACAGTAGGGGATGATGTAGTATCATGTTTACTCCCCTCATTTGAGGAATCATCTTGGGCAATATCATTATCTGTTGCATTACTGTCCTTACTTTGTTTGGACACTATGGCACAATTATCACATAAATTTAAATGGGGAGACACATTGGCTTTCATACATATAGAACATAGCTTATCTGAAGGTACAGACATGTTAAACAGGCTTAAACTTGTCAAAAAAGCACAAAAAACGTTTTAAAATAAAACCGTTACTGTCACTTTAAATTTCAAACTGAAAACACTTTATTACTGAATATGTGAAAAAGTATGAAGGAATTGTTCAAAATTCACCAAAATTTCACCACAGTGTCTTAAAGCATTAAAAGTATTGCACACCAAATTTCCGAGCTTTAACCCTTAAATTAACGGAACCGGAGCCGTTTTTACATTTAACCCCTATACAGTCCCAGAATGAGGCTCTGTCTATAACTAGAAAGGCCCCCATCTGAAAAAGGTGTCCAACACAGTGCCTGCCGTTTTTCTAAACGTTCCCCAAGATTATAATACCAATAATTAGTTAGAATCTGCATAATATGCCTAGTAAAGCAATTGTTTTAGCCCAGAAAAATGTCTACCAGTTTTTAAGCCCTTTTTGAAGCCCTTTATTCTTTTATGTTTAACTAAGAAAATGGCTTACCGGTCCCCATGAGGGGAAATGACAGCCTTCCAGCATTACATGGTCTTGTTAGAAATATGGCTAGTCATACCTTAAGCAGAAAAGACTGCTAACTGTTTCCCCCAACTGAAGTTACTTCATCTCAACAGTCCTGTGTGGAAACAGCAATCGATTTTAGTTACTGTCTGCTAAAATCATCTTCCTCTTACAAACAGAAATCTTCATCCTTTTCTGTTTCAGAGTAAATAGTACATACCAGCACTATTTTAAAATAACAAACACTTGATAGAAGAATAAAACTACATTTAAACACCAAAAAAACTCTTAACCATCTCCGTGGAGATGTTGCCTGTGCAACGGCAAAGAGAATGACTGGGGTGGGCGGAGCCTAGGAGGGATCATGTGACCAGCTTTGCTGGGACTCTTTGCCATTTCCTGTTGGGGAAGAGAATATCCCACAAGTAAGGATGACGCCGTGGACCGGACACACCAATGTTGGAGAAAAGAGCCGTTTTTCAACGGTTTAGAAATCAGTTTGAGCCTACCTAGGTTTAGGTTTAAAAAAAACCCTAACACCTAGATTACGAGTTTTGCGTTAGAGGCTATGCGGTGCTAACGAGCAGTTTATGCTCACCACTCACTTACAGACAGCGCTGGTATTACGGGTTTTTACAACCCAGACAAGAAGTGAGCATTGAATTAAATTAAATTTAGCTCATTACCGCACTCCAATACCAGTGCTGCTTACGTTAGCAGTGAGCTGGTGTAACGTGCTCGTGCACGATTTCCCCATATAGGAATCAACGGGGAGAGCCAACTGAAAAAAAGTCTAACACCTGCAAAAAAGCTTAACGCAGCCCCATTGATTCCTATAGGAAAATAAAATTTATGTCTACACCTAACACCCTAACATGAACCCCGAGTCTAAACACCACTGTAATAAACATATTAACCCCTAAATCGCCGCACTCCTGCATTGCAAACATTAGTTAAAGATTATTAACCCCTAATCTGCTGTCCCTAACATCGCCGCCACCTAGCTACATTTATTAACCCCTAATCTGCCGCCCCCAACATCGCCGCCACTATTCTAAATTTATTAACCCCTAAACCTAAGTCTAACCCTAACCCTAACACCCCCTAACAAATATAATTTAAATAAATATAAATAAATTACTATAATTAACTAAATTATTCCTATTTAAAACTAAAAACTTACCTGTAAAATAAACCCTAAGATAGCTACAATATAACTAATAGTTACATTGTATCTAGCTTAGGATTTATTTTTATTTTACAGGCAAGTTTGTATTTATTTTAACTAGGTAGAATAGTTATTAAATAGTTATTAACTATTTAATAACTACCTAGATAAAATAAAGACAAATGACCTGTAAAATAAAACCTAACCTAAGTTTTAATTACACCTAACACTACACTATAATTAATTTAATTCCCTAAACTAAATACAATTAAATACAATTAATTAAAATTAGCTAAAGTACAAAAAAAAACACGCTAAATTACAGAAAATAATAAACAAATTACAAGATTTTTAAACTAATTACACCTAATCTAATCCCCCTAATAAAATAAAAAGCCCCCCAAAATAAAAAAGCCCTACCCTACACTAAGTTACAAATAGCCCTTAAAAGGGCTTTTGCGGGGCATTGCCCCAAAGTAATCAGCTCTTTTACCTGTAAAAAAAATTACAAATCCCCCCCAACATTAAAACCCACCACCCACACAACCAACCCTACTCTAAATCCCACCCAATACCCCCTTAAAAAAACCTAAAACTAACCCCTTGAAGATCACCTTACCGGGAGAAGTCTTCACCCAACCTGGCCGAAGTCCTCAACGAATCTGGCAGAAGTGGTCCTCCAGATGGGCAGAAGTCTTCATCCAGACGGCATCTTCTATTTTCATCCATCCAGCGCGGAGCGGGTCCATCTTTAAGACATCCAAAGCGGAACATCCTCTTCTTTCCATGGTGACTGAAGAATGAAGGTACCTTTAAGTGACATCATCCAAGATGGCGTCCCTTCAATTCCGATTGGCTGATAGAATTCTATCAGCCAATCGGAATTAAGGTAGAAAAAATCCTATTGGCTGATGCAATCAGCCAATAGGATTGAGCTGGCATTCAAATGGCTGATTGGCTGAATAGGATTTTTGCTACCTTAATTCCGATTGGCTGATAGAATTCTATCAGCCAATCGGAATCTAAGGGACGCCATCTTGGATGACATCACTTAAAGGAACCTTCATTCTTCAGTCGCCGTGGAAAGAAGAGGATGCTCTGCGTCGTATGTCTTGAAGATGGACCCGCTGGGTGCCGGATGGATGAAGATAGAAGATGCCATCTGCATGAAGACTTCTGCCCATCTGGAGGACCACTTCTGCCGGATTCGTTGAGGACTTCGGCTCGGTGGGATGAAGACTTCTCCCGGTAAGGTGATCTTCAAGGGGTTAGTGTTAGGTTTTTTATATAGAATTGTGAGGACATTGTCGTTTTTTGCACTAAGAAGGGTTTCTTGAACTTAACGCAGTGGTAAACAACATTTCAATACATAGTGTAATAGGTAGGTAGGAGTTAAACATTTGGTCAATTGTTTTTAATTTATTTTTAATTGTTAGGTAATTGTTTCATGCCTCTTTAAATAGAGGTCTCAGCTGAGGCATTAGTTAGCAGTGAGCAAGTGGGGCAGACCCACACGAAACATGTCTGCATTTTTTTTTGCCTTAGCTGATAACTCCTACGTGCGCTGTGAGCTGGAGGCTCACTTTTGTTTTTAGCTGTATCTCTAATAAAGTTATTTTTTTACGTGTTTTGCCCTCCTACAAGTCTGTGTTATCCTCACCGCCTAGTGATGCCTGGAAGTGTTTGACTTGTATACCACAACTTTGGTGCTGTGATGTCAGCGCCTGCTTGGTTTGGGCTCCCAGGATGTAGGGAGGAGAGAGAAGAGCGAGGAGACCGGTGCGTTCACTGAAGACACACTGCCCTCAACACATATCCTGGAGGCTGGTAAGCACCACTATATTCTTCTGTTTGTTGCATTTGGTACGAAGACACTTTATAAAATAGTACATAGTTGGGTCTCTCATGGAATTGTATCAGTTTTTACCTTTCCATTAGTTTTTAATTTATAAATATAACCTCTTAGATCTTACATTTAGTTATCTGAAGTTGAAAGACACTAATTTACACATAGTGACATAGTTACATTCCCCATAGGATTATTTTTGTTTATTCATACAGCTAGATTCATACAGCTATGGTATTTTCAGCATTAAAACAGCACCGCAGCTATTACAAGTCTGGTCGGTATAGGTGTACCGCACACCTTTTAGCCTGTACCGCAACGTCAGTCCCGCACACGTAAAAATGACTTATTTTCATAGAATTCCCATAGCGCTGCTATTACAAGTTTTGCGGTGAGCACCGCAGCTATTACAAGTCTGGTCGGTATAGGTGTACCGCACACCTTTTAGCCTGTACCGCAACGTCAGTCCCGCACACGTAAAAATGACTTATTTTCATAGAATTCCCATAGCGATGCTATTACGAGGTGAGGCTAAAAAGTGTGCGTTACACACATCATCAAACACCCGCTATCCCTACATTACACCCTTCTGACCAACGCGAAACCTTCCCTCAAAATCCCACAACATGTCACCTGGGAGAAAGAAATAGGATTCCTTGTGGACATAGACATATGGCCGAGCAGGATACAGAGAACTAGACAACTACTCCACTGTGCTACTCTATGGGAGCTACATTATAAAATTTTAGTCAGATGGCACCTGGTCCCAGTCCACCTGCACAAAATGTACAATGCACAATCTCCTCTGTGCTGGCGGCTGTGCCGACTACCGGGCACGCAAATGCACATCTGGTGGTCATGCCCAAAAATTCAGCCCCTATGGAAAAAATCATACGACACACTTAACCGCCTAGGTATCTATCCTCCCTATCTACCGGAAGTCGCCCTTCTACACATGCCAGTCCCCACATTAGACAACCATACAGAGGCCCTCACGATATACCTCTTCATGGCAGTTAAACTGACTATTGACAGGACATGGAGAAACAAAAGTCCTCCCTCCTTTACGCAAATCCTATCCACCATCAGACACATCAGACTGATGGAACAATATTCCTTTTGAGTACTAGATAAGACAGACTTGCACACTAGAATTTGGCACCAGTGGCTCACACTTTTTCCAGACTAGCATGAAAGCCCACAGAACTCTCACCCAAATAAAATTATCCCCCCTACCCCCCCTCCCCTAAGCTACCAGTTTTGTAACCCACCATTTCGACACAATCACTCATATATATACAGCCACATACCTGGTCAGTCCAATGTAAGGTCTCCCAAGGTGCAAACTCACTCTCTACCTCACCTGTGTTCATCTCGTAGCTTATTACTCCATACAGACTCCCAATAGTCATACCCCTGACAAGATATCAGATAATTTTATCCCAATCAACTCTGAGTTGTACGTTTTATTTTATATGGTTGAATAATTGTGTTTTACTGTTATTTATTTAAATCATAAAAAGTAGACAAAGCATTTATGTTCAGGTAACCTTTTTCTATTGCAACTTCTGGATGTGTAAAGCGACTCTAAGTCCATTTAAAGTTTATCACTACCACATTTAATTCTTTAAGATGTAAATCTCAATTTTAACCTTATATCCAGGATATTTTGTAATAACTATGTTGTAAAGGTTTTCACCTGCCTCTTCTCTTTTATGTAACTTTTCTTGATTGTCTCAATAAAAACCGTTTAAAAAAAAAAAAAAAAAAGTGTGCGTTACAGCCTAAAACCACAAGATCCGTACCGTAAAGTCAGTAGTTATGAGTTTTACGTTACAAAGCTGTAACATAAAACTCATAACTAAACTTCTAAAAAGTACACTAAACACCCATAAACTACCTATTAACCCCTAAACCGAGGCCCTCCCGCATCGCAAACACTATAATAAATGTATTAACCCCTAATCTGCCACTCCCGATATCACCACCACTTAAAAAATATATTAACCCCTATTCCGCCACTCCCCGACATCGTCACCACTATACTAAAGTTATTAACCACTAAAAAGCCACCCTCCCACATCAAAAACACTATTTAAATGTTATTAACCCCTAATCTGCCGTCCGCCCACCCCGCCGCTATAATAAACCTATTAACCCCTAAACCTCAAGCCCCCCACAACAAAATATACTAAAATAAACTATTAACACCTAAACCAAAAGCCCCCCACAACGAAATAAACTAATTTAAACTAATAAACCCTAAACCTAATGCCCCCCTAACCTTATATTAAAATTACAATTTCCCTAGCTTAAATTGAATTAAGACTTGCCTGTCAAATTAAAAAAATTTTTTTTTAAACTAACAATTAAACTATTATAATTATTAAACTAAAATTAAACTAACTACCAATTAAATAAAACTGAACTACCAATAAAAAATCTTAACACTACTCTAAAAATTACAAAAAGTATCTACCTACGAAAAATAGCAAACAAATTATCAAAAATAAAAAAGAATTACACCTAATCTAATAGCCCTATCAAAATAAAAAAGCCCACCCAAAATAAAAAAAAAACATAGCCTACAATAAATTACCAATGGCTCTTAAAAAGGCCTTTTCTGGGGCATTGCCCCAAAGATATTAGCTATTTTACCTTGAAAAAAATACAAACACCCCCCAACAGTAAAACCCACCACCCCCACAGCCAACCCCCCCAAATAAAAACCCTAACTCTAAAATAACCTAAGCTAACCATTTGTATGGGCATTGCCCTTAAAAGGGCATTTAGCTCTTTTACTGCCTGGACCCTAAACTAAAAAAAAAAAAAAAAACACCCAAAAAACCCTTAAAAAAACCTAACACTAACCGCAAGACAATCCACTTACCGTTGTTGAAATCCCACTTGATGGATCCATCCAGCCGATGAAGTCCTCATCCATGCGGCAAGAAATCTTCATCCAGGCGGCCTTTTCTATCTTCATCCAGCCAGCGAAGTACTCATCCATGCAGCAAGAAGTCTTCATCCCGGCGGCCTCTTTGATCTTCATCCAGCCGGCACGGAGCGGGTCCATCCTGAAGACATCCGGCGCGGAACATTCTCTTAATACGGTCTCCGCCGTAAACTGGAACTTCAATGCAAGTGACGTCATCCAAGATGGCATCCCTTGCATTACTATTGGCTGAAAGATTTGAATCAGCCAAAAGGATTTAAGCAGCTCTCATTCTATTGGCTAATTCGAATTGGATCCGGATGGATCCTTCAAGCGGGACTTCAACAACTGTAAGTGGATAGTCTTGGGGTTAGTGTTAGGTTTTTTTTAAGGGTTTTTTTTGGGCAGGTTTTTTTTAGTTTAGGATCTGGGCAGTAAAAGAGCAAAATGCCCATACAAATGCCGGTTTCAGGGCAATGGTTAGCTTAGGTTATTTTAGAGTTAGGGTTTTTATTTGGGAGGGTTGGTTGTGGGGGTGGTGGGTTTTGGGCTGTTTGTATTTTTTTCCAGGTAAAAGAGCTGATATCTTTGGGGGAATGCCCCACAAAGGCCCTTTTAAGGGCCATTGGTAGGTTATTGTAGGCTAGGTTTTTTTTATTTTGGGTGGGCTTTTTTATTTTAATAGGGCTATTACAGGGAGTGCAGAATTATTAGGCAAATGAGTATTTTGACCACATCATCCTCTTTATGCATGTTGTCTTACTCCAAGCTGTATAGGCTCGAAAGCCTACTACCAATTAAGCATATTAGATGATGTGCATCTCTGTAATGAGAAGGGGTGTGGTCTAATGACATCAACACCCTATATCAGGTGTGCATAATTATTAGGCAACTTCCTTTCCTTTGGCAAAATGGGTCAAAAGAAGGACTTGACATGCTCAGAAAAGTCAAAAATAGTGAGATATCTTGCAGAGGGATGCAGCACTCTTAAAATTGCAAAGCTTCTGAAGCGTGATCATCGAACAATCAAGCGTTTCATTCAAAATAGTCAACAGGGTCGCAAGAAGCGTGTGGAAAAACCAAGGCGCAAAATAACTGCCCATGAACTGAGAAAAGTCAAGCGTGCAGCTGCCAAGATGCCACTTGCCACCAGTTTGGCCATATTTCAGAGCTGCAACATCACTGGAGTGCCCAAAAGCACAAGCAGTGCAATACTCAGAGACATGGCCAAGGTAAGAAAGGCTGAAAGACGACCACCACTGAACAAGACACACAAGCTGAAACGTCAAGACTGGGCCAAGAAATATCTCAAGACTGATTTTTCTAAGGTTTTATGGACTGATGAAATGAGAGTGAGTCTTGATGGGCCAGATGGATGGGCCCGTGGCTGGATTGGTAAAGGGCAGAGAGCTCCAGTCCGACTCAGACGCCAGCAAGGTGGAGGTGGAGTACTGGTTTGGGCTGGTATCATCAAAGATGAGCTTGTGGGGCCTTTTCAGGTTGAGGATGGAGTCAAGCTCAACTCCCAGTCCTACTGCCAGTTTCTGGAAGACACCTTCTTCAAGCAGTGGTACAGGAAGAAGTCTGCATCCTTCAAGAAAAACATGATTTTCATGCAGGACAATGCTCCATCACACGTGTCCAAGTACTCCACAGCGTGGCTGGCAAGAAAGGGTATAAAAGAAGAAAATCTAATGACATGGCCTCCTTGTTCACCTGATCTGAACCCCATTGAGAACCTGTGGTCCATCATCAAATGTGAGATTTACAAGGAGGGAAAACAGTACACCTCTCTGAACAGTGTCTGGGAGGCTGTGGTTGCTGCTGCACGTAATGTTGATGGTGAACAGATCAAAACACTGACAGAATCCATGGATGGCAGGCTTTTGAGTGTCCTTGCAAAGAAAGGTGGCTATATTGGTCACTGATTTGTTTTTGTTTTGTTTTTGAATGTCAGAAATGTATATTTGTGAATGTTGAGATGTTATATTGGTTTCACTGGTAAAAATAAATAATTGAAATGGGTATATATTTGTTTTTTGTTAAGTTGCCTAATAATTATGCACAGTAATAGTCACCTGCACACACAGATATCCCCCTAAAATAGCTAAAACTAAAAACAAACTAAAAACTACTTCCAAAAATATTCAGCTTTGATATTAATGAGTTTTTTGGGTTCATTGAGAACATGGTTGTTGTTCAATAATAAAATTAATCCTCAAAAATACAACTTGCCTAATAATTCTGCACTCCCTGTAGATTAGGTGTAATTCTTTTTTATTTTGATAATTTGTTATTTTGTGTAATGTATATTTTTAGGGGGTGGTTTTTTTTAAGTAACAGAGCTGTTTATCTCAGAGCAATGCCCTACAAAAGGCCCTTTTAAGGGCCCTCCAAAAGGCCCTTTTAAGGGCCCTTGGTAGTTTGGGGGGGTGGGGGTTTAATTTTTAAAGTAAAAGAGCTGGTTATCTCAGGGCAATGCCCTACAAAAAGGCCTTTTAAGGGCCCCCCAAATGGCCCCTTTAAGGGCCCTTGGTAGTTTGGGAGGTGGGTGTTTGTATAGTGTTAGGGGGTGTTTGTATTCTTTTTAAAGTAAAAGAGCTGGTTATCTCAGGGCAATGCCCTACAAAATGCCCTTTTAAGGGAACCCAAAAAGGCCCTTTTAATGGCCCTTGGTAGTTTATTCTAGAGTAGGGTTTTTTATTTTGG
This sequence comes from Bombina bombina, assembly GCF_027579735.1. NCBI lineage: Eukaryota > Metazoa > Chordata > Amphibia > Anura > Bombinatoridae > Bombina > Bombina bombina. The sequence continues at coordinate 1,382,169,925 of NC_069500.1, forward strand.
GGTGTTTTTTGTTAAGGGTATTAGAATTTATGTTTCCTGTCAAACTTTTTTGTTATTTAGTATTTATTCAAATGTGTGTACAAACGTGTTTCCTGTCAAACTTTTTTGTAATTTAGGATTTATTTAAATGTGTGCACAAACTTATGTTTCCTGCAAACTTTTTTTGTAATTTAGAATTTATTCAAATGTGTGCACAAACTGATGTTTTCTGTCTAACTTTTTTGTAATTTAGGATTTATTCAAATGTGTGCACAAACTGATGTTTCCTGTCTAACTTTTTTGTAATTTGTGATTATTATTCGGTATTGACCACATTTGGATACATATAGGAATCGCTATGTTGCAATTAATATGCAATCAATATATTGCTTATATAGCCTTTTTATATGTCTTGTTGCAACAAATGGGCGATTTTTATAATGCTGGTATGAATTTTTATATGGCTTGTTGCAACAAGTAGGTGATCTATATAATGCTTATTTGAATTGTGTATATGGTTTTTGAATGTATGCAATTTATCTAATGCTTATATTAATTTTTGTTATATATAGTTTTTGAATAGTTTGATTAATATATGTTTGGTGTTATAAATATACCACCTACATTACGAGTTTTGCGTTAGGAGGGGTGCGGTGCTATTGAGCAATTTAAGCTCACGCTCACTTACAGACTGCGCTGGTATTACGGGTTTTTAGAAATCCGGCGTTAACCGCAAAAAAGTGAGCGAAGAGCAAAATTTTGCTCCACATCTCACCTCAATACCAGCGCTGCTTACGTTAGCGGTGAGCTAGTAAAACGTGCTCGTGCACGATTTCCCCATAGGATAGGAATCAATGGGGGAAAGCCGGCTGAAAAAAAGCCCAACACCTGCAAAAAAGCAGCGTAAAGCTCCTAACGCAGCCCCATTGATTCCTATGGGGAAATAAAAGTTATGTCTACACCTAACACCTTAACATGAACCCCGAGTCTAATCACCCCTAATATTACACTTTTTAACCCCTAATCTGACGCCCCCGACATCGCCGCCACCTACATTATATTATTAACCCCTAATCTGCCGCTCCGGACACCGCCGCCACCTACATTATAGTTATGAACCCCAAATCTGCTGCCCTCAACATCGCCGAACCCTACATTATATTTATTAACCCCTAATCTGCCGCCCCCAATGTTGCCGCAACCTAACTACATTTATTAACCCCTAATCTGCCGCCCACAACGTCGCCACCACTATAATAAAGTTATTAACCCCTAAACCTAAGTATAACCCTAACCCCCCTAACTTAAATATAATTACAATAAATCTAAAAAAATTACTACAATTACCTAAATAATTCCTATTTAAAACTAAATACTTACCTATAAAATAAACCCTAAGATAGCTACAATATAACTAATAGCTACATTGTAGCTATCTTAGGGTTTGTTTTTATTTTACAGGCAACTTTGTATTTATTTTAACTAGGTAGAATAGTTATTAAATAGTTTTTAACTATTTAATAACTACCTAGTTAAAATAAAGACAAATTTACCTGTAAAATAAAACCTAACCTAAGTTACACTAACACCTAACACTACACTATAATTAAATAAATTAACTAAATTAAATACAATTAATTACAATTAAATAAAATTATCTAAAGTACGAAGAAAAACAAACACTAAATTACAGAAAATAATAAAATAATTACAAGATTTTTAAACTAATTACACCTACTCTAATCCCCCTAACAAAATAAAAAAGCCCCCCAAAATAAAAAAAGCCCTACCTTACACTAAATTACAAATAGCCCTTAAAAGGGCCTTTTGCAGGGCATTGCCTCAAAGTAATCAGCTCTTTTACCTGAAAAAAAAAGTACAAATCCCCCCAACATTAAAACCCACCAGCCCCACAACCAACCCTACTCTAAAACCCACCAAATCCCCCCTTAAAAAAACCTAACACTAACCCCTTGAAGATCACCCTACCATGAGACATCTTCACCCAACCGGGCAGAAGTGGTCCTCCAGGCGGGCAGAAGTCTTCATCCAAGCTGGGCAGAAGAGGTCCTCCAGACGGGCAGAAGTCTTCATCCAGATGGCATCTTTTATCTTCATCCATCCGGCGCGGAGCAGGTCCATCTTCAAGACATCCGACGCGGAGCATCCTCTTCATCCGGAGTCTTCTTACTAAATGACGGTACTTTTAAGTGACGTCATCCAAGATGGCGTCCCTTCAATTCCGATTGGCTGATAGAATTCTATCAGCCAATTGGAATTAAGGTAGAAAAAATCCTGATCGGAACAGCCAATAAAATGCCAGCTCAATCCTATTGGCTGATTGCAATGCCCAGCAAAAGGCCCTTTTAAGGGCTGTTTGCAATTTAGTGTAGGGTAGGGCTTTTTTTTATTTTGGGGGGGGGCTTTTTTATTTTGTTAGGGGGATTAGAGTAGGTGTAATTAGTTTAAAAATCTTGTAATTATTTTATTATTTTCTGTAATTTAGTGTTTGTTTTTTTCATACTTTAGATAATTTTATTTAATTGTAATTAATTGTATTTAATTTAGTTAATTTATTTAATTATAGTGTAGTGTTAGGTGTTAGTGTAACTTAGGTTAGGTTTTATTTTACAGGTAAATTTGTCTTTATTTTAACTAGGAAGTTATTAAATAGTTAATAACTATTTAATAACTATTCTACCTAGTTAAAATAAATACAAAGTTGCCTGCAAAATAAAAATAAACCCTAAGATAGCAACAATGTAACTATTAGTTATATTGTAGCTAGTTTAGGGTTTATTTTATAGGTAAGTATTTAGTTTTAAATAGGAATTATTTAGGTAATTGTAGTAATTTTATTTAGATTTATTTAAATTATATTTAAGTTAGGGGGGTTAGGGTTAGACTTAGGTTTAGGGGTTAATACATTTAATATAGTGGCAGCGACGTTGTGGGCGGCAGATTAGGGGTTAATAAATGTAGGTAGGTGTCGGCGATGTTAGGGATGGCAGATTAAGGGTTAATAAAATTTAACTAGTGTTTGCGATGCGGGAGTGCGGCGGTTTAGGGGTTATTATATTTATTATAGTGGCGGCGATGTCCGGTTCGGCAGATTAGGGGTTAAAATAATTATTTAAGTGTTTGCAATGTGGAGGGGCCTCCGTTTAGGGGTTAATAGGTAGTTTATGAGTGTTAGTGTACTTTTTAGCACTTTAGTTAAGAGTTTTATGCTACAGCGTTGTAGTATAAAACTCTTAACTACTGACTTTAAAATGCGGTACCAGGCTTGACAGGAGAGGGTCTACCGCTCACTTTTGGTCAGACTCGTAATACTGGCGCAATGTAAGTCCCATTGAAAATATAGGATACGCAATTGACGTAAGTGGATTTGCGGTATTTCCGAGTCTGGCAAGAAAAGTGAGTGGTGAGCCTGTCATTTCAAGACTCGTAATACCAGCGGGCGTTAAAAAGCAGCGTTGGGACCGGCCAACGCTGCTTTTTAAGCCTAACGCACAACTCGTAATCTAGCCGACATGTTTTAGGCAATACCAAAGGAGTTAATGAAAAAACGGGTGTGTTAGTTGGATCAATTTTGATTGGCTATGTTAACCTTTATTAGGTAGATGTGAATAGAAAACAGATTATGCCTGAGGAAACAGCCAGCAAGGATGAGAAACGCGTTGCGTACCTCTTCGAGGAGCTAGATATGCTTATCAGCTCTATAAGATTTTAACATGCTTTTAATAAATGGTGTTTTATTTGTTTAAAACATTTGTGTTCACATCATTATTCCTGTGAGACTGATTGAGCCCAGCTGGGAGTAGCAGACTCCACACCCTGGTTCAGTGAGCTGAGACACTGTGAGATCTCAGTCTGCTTCAATCAGCATGTTTGGTGCTGCTCCACTTGTGAGTATATTATTTGCCACATAGAGGAAACAATTCTACATTGGGAAATTTTATTGCACCAAGAGGCGCCTTCTTTTTATTTCTCTTTATTTTCACTATGGGGCCCATTTATCGAGCTCCGTAAGGAGCTTGAGGGCCCGTGTTTCTGGCGAGTCTTCAGACTTGCCAGAAACAGCAGTTATGAAGCAGCGGTCACAAAGACCGATGCTCCATAAACCTGTCCATCTGCTCTGAGAAGGTGGACAGGAATCGCCGGAATTCAACCCAATTGAGTACGATCGGGTTGATTGACAACCCCTGCTGGCGGCCCATTGGCCGCGAGTCTGCAGGGGGCGGCGTTGAACCAGCAGCTCTTGTGAGCTGCTGGTGCAATGCTGAATATGGAGAGCGTATTGCTCGCCGTATTCAGCGAGGTCTGGCAGACCTGATCCGCACTGTCGGATCCGGTCCGCAAGACCTTTAGTAAATAGGCCTCATAGAGTAAACTTTATTTGTATTTCTAAAAATCATAATATGCTTATCTCATGTTTTTAATTTATTTAAAGGATTATTAATGCTAATTAATGCTAATGACTGTTTGCGACAAGAAACAGCATCAAATTCAACTTTTCTGTGTTATCAAACCCCCCCCCCCCTTTTTCTGATTTCAATGGCATTCGCGTGCTGAAAGGTGGCGGATCTAAAGTTAGGTATGCTGCGTCGGAATAGATGCGTGCGTACGTTTTGAATGGTTGATAAATTTCTAATTTAGATGCATAGAGTCGTATATGAGGGCGGATTACCAGTGATACGCTCAAATAACGCAAGCATTGATTTGTGTCAAAGTGATCTTGCAGGAGCGAATGTTTCGTCGGACTGTTCTACATTTTACAATGTTGATGCGGTGTTAACTACGGCGTATCAATTTAGCGTCTAATTTGATGCGGAATTACAGCATATTCACAGTTGAAGCTTTGATAAATGTACCCCATAGTCTTGAGATAAGGTTATTTTGCAGGAAGCTCACATCAGTGTATTTCTTCACAGTATAATAAACTAGAAATGGAGTCAGTATGGTTATATATATTCTTCCATTACCTCCTTTTATTCTAACAAAATAACATACAATAAAAAGGAAGGGGAAAGGGTCATCGAGTTACACCCGGGTGAACTATCAAAGTAGTAGGTGACCCATTGAACAATATTTAAATATTGAACATGGTGCTGCCTGTGACCTCATACCCATAAGTTGACTACTAAGCCAACAATAGGACGTAGTGCAACTCAGAAAAAGGAGGGTCATTGGATATAAATACCAACATAATGGTTCTGCTTACGGTTTACATCTTGAAAGAGAGACTGGTCAGGGGGCTGGGAGTAGCAGTTACTTTGTTAATAAGGAGTAAATGAGCAAGCACAAAAAATAGTAAATTTATTAATAACAATGTAAACCTAATACTAAGGTATAACATTAAGGGAAGTATTTGGAGCGAGAATCTATATGAGAATGCTATAGAGAAATTCATACACATTCATTGCTATAAAAGTTAACAATAATAAAATGCCAAATAGGCCAATAGGGCACAGTTTTTCACTGCATTTTGGTACAGTCTCCCCAGTGCTCTCTGTCTACCTCTTAGAATCCCCAAAACAACTGGTCTATCTGAACAAGGATCTAGCCAGCCCCCAAACCACCCCCAAACAGCCCTTTATCTCTTTCTCGACCTGCATAGCTAGGCTAGCACCCCCAAATAGCAAAGTCAGTTCCCCGCTCTTATTCTCTCTTCACAGTGATTCATAAAATGGGAACAGCACAAGCATCTCTGGATGGCCTCTTATCACTGTAAGAACTCCACCTCCCTTAGACACTCTGCTTCAATATCATAGTCCATTTGCACGTGGGGTGCTTATCACATGAGAAATTGTCCATCTGCAGGTACATGCTGGATGTATGATGTTTTGTTTAGGGGGTAGACAAGGGGAGCAGACAGATCCCATAGCAAGCAGACACTTGAGTCAGAAGGAATCTGAGAAGGAAACAAAACAGCACAAGATGAGCACGTAAACCGATACAATCACAATTATTCCCATCAGAATTTTTTCTCTTTTTGTTCAGCCTCCCAATTTCCTCTAATTTCTTAACTTTTCCTTTTGTAATTTAAATCCAGTAAAACATTGGATACATAATACCGGCTGAATACATTTATTGCACTTCTACAGAGAATAACTTACAGATACTCTATACAATTTTAAGTTACTTTTAACATAAGCCAGAAAAAACTGCTATACTTTACAAGAGGCTGTGTGGCTATGCTAGGTAACTTTTACTAAGCCTTGCAACAACGAGAAATAAAAACATTTTCTTTGAAATTAATTTCTTCACGCACTCCTCCTTGAGCTGCTAAAATGAACCTAGTGCTGCTTTATTCTACAAAGCTACTACATGTAATGATTATAATTCCCCAAATTTGACCTTAGTAGAATCGGCTATCCCATCTGATATAGACACTACTAATTAGCTAATTATTTTATGCAACCTAAATTCTCTTGCGCTCCTGTATGAGGAAAGAATACAGTCATTACATTGATAAAACTACAAAATCTCTTTAAAGGTAAAGACATCTTTATGTTAATATAATTCCCTTTTCTGTCAGAAAACCTGGAATTAAAACCCAAATAGCAGATGCCATACCAGTTAATAAAGGGAAAATACATATGCTTTAGTACCACAGATCCAACAAAAACTGTTGTAAGTTGAAAATATACCATCAGTATCATAATTTCACCACTCCCAAAACCTATATTTCTCTGTATAGTTGTTATAAATTTCTAGCTGAGGTATGTCCTTAATCTCTTTATTTCAAGTAGTTTGATTATACACTAAGGTATCATTACAATGGGGAATTCCTACAAAAACTTCCTGTCATTGTACCTTTCTCCATTGTAAGACACATATATCCCCTCTTCGCCTCAGTTGGCCATACAGTAGGGTACAATACTGCAAGGTTTAGAGTTACACCCCTGTCTGGAAGATTACTTTGTTCTTGTGCATATTAGTTCCAAAATACACAGTGGTACATGAAATATCCGATAATAATAATAATAATAATAATTATAATAATAATAAATACCCCTTATAATCACATGGCCATGCAACCATATGAACTACAGTGTGTGCTAATACAAATAAAGCATTCTTCTCATTAGACAAAGCCTTATTACTTCGTATAACTAATATAAATAATAAAAATAACACAATTACAAGAGAATACAAAACAAGCAATATGAATAAATAAGTTAAAACAATTCTCCCCTATTTTAGTTGGGGATACCTCTGTAGGACCATAACAGCAGGGGTCAAAGCGAGAGGGAACGCATGGGAACGGAGTTTCTGCACTATTTTTGCCGGAGTAACTAAGTTCCCTTCTGGACATAGAACAGAAATGCTGGTGGGAGGAGCTGGAGCACAGTCTGGTTAGAGGGATAGTGAGATCCTCTAGTAATGGGTAGTAACACTTTCTACAATACACTAAATGCAAGCCTGTTGTGGTCCTGCTGTGTGATCACCCTGCATTGTGTGGAACACATGGTGCTTACATTTCTTTCTGGCTTGATCTGGGGTTATTTAACTTCCCTCAGCAGAAATAGGACTATTGCACCTTAAGTGGGTGAGACTCTGTGACAGAGGAGGATTCTCAGGCCCAAAAGACAACCATTCAGCCCTTCATTTGATTAAATTTGATTTAATTAACCAAAGTGTATAGATTATATACATATACATCAGCCAATAGGATTGAGCTTGCATTCTATTGGCTGTTCCAATCAGCCAATAGAATGCAAGCTCAATCCTATTGGCTGACGTCATCTTGAATGATATCATTTAAAGGAACCTTCATTCTTCGTTAGGAGGTCGATGGAAGAGGATGCTCCGCGTCGGATGGATTAAAGATGGACCCACTCTGCTCTGGATGGATGAAGATAGAAGATGCCGCCTGGATGAAGACTTCTTCCGGTCTGGATGTCCTCTTCTGCCCGGATTGGATGAAGACTTTTGCCCCTCCGGAGGTCCACTTGTGCCCGGCTGGGTGAAGACGGCTCAAGGTAGGGAGATCTTCAAGGGGGGTAGTGTTAGGTTTTATTAAGGGGGGATTGGGTGGGTTTTAGAGTAGGGTTGGGTGTGTGGGTGGTGGGTCGTAATGTTGGGGGGTATTGTATTTTTTTTCAGGTAAAAAAGCTGACTACTTTGGGGCAATGCCCTGCAAAAGGCCCTTTTAATGGCTATGGGGGGCTTTTTTATTTTATTAGGGGGCTTAGATTACGTGTAATTAGTTTAAAATTCTTGTAATTTTTTTTATTTTATGTAATTTAGTGTTTGTTTTTTTGTACTTTAGTTAATTTTATTTAATTGTAATTAGTTTTATTTAATTGTAGTTAATTTATGAAATTATTTTAATTATAGTGTAGTGTTAGGTGTAATTGTAACTTAGGTTAGGTTTATTTTACAGGTAATTTTGTCTTTATTTTAGCTAGGTAGTTATTAAATAGTTAATAACTATTTAATAACTATTCTACCTAGTTAAAATAAACACAAACTTTCCTGTAAAATAAAAATAAACTCTAAGATAGCTACAATGTAACTATTAGTTATATTGTAGCTATCTTAGGGTTTATTTTATAGGTAAGTATTTCGTTTTAAATAGGAATAATTTAGTTAATAATAATAATATTTATTTTGATGTATTTAAATTATATTTAAGTTAGGGGGTGTTAGGGTTAGGGTTAGACTTAGGTTTAGGGGGTTAATAACTTTATTATAGTGGCGGCGGTGTAGGGTGGGGCAGGATAGGTGTTAATATATATAATGTAGGTGGCGGCGGGGTCCGGGATCAGCAGGATAGGGGTTAATAACTTTATGTAGGTGGAAGCGGGCTCCGGGAGTGGTGGTTTAGGGGTTAATATATTTATTATAGTTGCGGCGGGGTCCGGGAGCAGCGGTTTAGGGGTTAATAAGTTTATTTAGGTGCGGGGGGCTCTGGGAGCAGCTGTTTAGGGGTAATCAGTATAGTATAGTGTGGGTGCTTAGTGACAGGGTAGCAAGAAAGCTGCGAATAAGCCAATGAGCAGCGAGATTGATGACTGTTAGTTAACAACAGTACGCTGCTCATCGCACCATACTTGGTGCGTGGCTTTTTGACAGCTTTCTTGATAAATTTGGCGAACGTATTCAGGTCCGCGGCGGCGATGTTAGGTGATCTTAGGCGAGCGTATTGGGGCCGTCGAATACAGGTCATTCATTTCCCAGCATAACCTGTCATCCTTGGTCTTCCTTGGCTTCGTATACATAATCCACAGTTTGACAGGGCTGAAGGACATCTGGCCTCCTGGGGTACCTCCTGTTTCCACTCCTGCCTTGCTAAAGTCACTCCTCTGCTCCGCATCCCCATAGCCAGTATACAGACTTCTTCAAACCTTCCCTCAGTATACATGGACTTCACAGATGTGTTTGAGAAGAAAGCAGCCGACGTGCTGCCACCCCACCGTCCTTATGACTGTACAATTGACCTCTTTCCCGGAGCCCCACGTCCTAAAGGGAGGAATTATCCACTCTCCAAAGCTGAAACCAAGTCCATGGAGCAGTACATCCAAGAGAACCTTGCTAAAGGTTTCATTCGCCCTTCCTCCTCTTCTGCTGATGCAGGCTTCTTTTTCATCAATAAGAAGGATGGTGGGCTCAGACCCTGTATCGACTACAGGGCCTTGAACAACATAACTATCAAGAATCGCTATCCCATTCCTTTAATCACTGAACGTATGATTCACTCCAGGATGCTTGCCTCTTCACCAAGCTGGACCTATGTAGGGCATACAATCTGATTCATATCTTCCCAGGCCACGAATGGAAGACCGGCTTCAACACAAAATCAGGGCATTACGAATACCTTGTAATGCCCTTTGGGCTGTGTAACGCCCCTGCAGTCTTCCAGGCATTTGTCAATGATGTCTTCCGTGACCTCCTCAATCGCACTGTCATCGTCTACCTGGATGACATCCTTGTTTTCTCTTCCACTTTGGAGGAGCATCATAAACATGTAAGACAGGTACTTCAATGTCTCAGAGACAATTCTTTGGTAGCCAAGCTAGAAAAATGTGAGTTTGATCAAGTTATGTCATCTCAAAGGAGTATTTTGCCATGGATCCTGCTAAGCTCATTGCAGTTTTAGAATGGCCTCAACCTACTTCATTAAAGGAATTACAGAGATTCTTGGGGTTCTCCAATTATTACGGCAAGTTTATAAAGAACTTTTCTCAAACAGTCGCTCCACTCACTGAGTTGACAAAACGGACCAAAAACTGTAAAAATTGGCCACCTGAAGCCATAAATGCCTTCTCACGTCTAAAAAAGGCTTTCTATTCTGCTCCTGTGCTACGCCATCCTGATCCTGACCTACAGTTCACTTTAAAGGTTGATGCCTCCGAGATAGGGGCTGAAGCAGTTCTAACCGAAAGGGTATCCTTTAACCTCCAAGTCACACCCTGTAGCCTTTTTCTCTAAACGCTTTACACCTGCAGAGAGGCATTACGGTGTGGGTAAACCCCTATATTGCTGGATTGATATACTGCTGCTGAACTATGCTTGTCTGACCACTCTGCCTGTTAACCCCTAAATTGCTGGATTGATATTCTGCTGCTGACCTTTGCTTGTCTGACCACTCTGTTTGATTAACCCCTATTGTTCTGGATTGCCTCTCTGTTGCCAAACCCTGCCTGCCTGACCATTCTTGTGGTGTACCCATGAACTGCCTTTCTCTGATTCCATGCCTGTTGCCGCCAAAGACTATCCTGTCTGTGGTGAGTAGTGATGACGCGAACAGTTCGCCGGAGAACAGTTCCCGGTGATCTTAGCTTGTTCGCGTTCGCCGCGGCGGGCGAACATATGCGATGTTCGATCCGCCCCCTATTCGTCATCATTGATTAAACTTTGACCCTGTATCTCACAGTCTGCAGACACATTTCAGCCAATCAGCAGCAGACACTCCCTTCCAGACCCTCCCAGCTCCTGGGCAGCAGCCATTTTAGATTCATTATGATTCTGCATTCTTAGTGAGAGGAGTGATAGTACTGCTGCTGGTGATTTTATAGGGAAATTGATAGCTAGGCTAGTGTATTCAGTGTCCACTACAGTCCTGAAGGACTCATCTGATCTCTGCTGTAAGGACAGCACCCCAAAAAGCCCTTTTTAGGGCTAGAACTTCAGCCCAAAAAGCCCTTTTTAGGGCTAGAACTTCAGTCGTTTTTTTTTTTTGTTTTTTTTTGTAATCTAATTGCATTTGCCTGCCTGTCAGCCTGTGTGTGAGGCTCACAGCATATACTGTGCCTACTTGCTCACTGCCACCACTCATATGTGGTGTAACATTAGTGTAAATTTAAAAAAAAAAAACTTTTACATCAGTTTGCTAGTGTAATCTAATTTCATTTTCCATCAGGCCTGTGTGTCAGGCCCACAGCATATACTGTGATTAATTGCTCTGTGCCACCACTCATATCTGGTGTAACATTAGTGTAAATTTAAAAAAAAAAAAACTTTTACATCAGTTTGCTAGTGTAATCTAATTTCATTTTCCATCAGGCCTGTGTGTCAGGCCCACAGCATATACTGTGCCTAATTGCTCTGTTTTCCACCACTCATATCTGGTGTAACATAAGAGTAAATTTAAAAAAAAAAAACTTTTACATCAGTTTGCTAGTGTAATCTAATTTCAGTTGCCAGGCCAGCCTGCCACTGCCCGCCTCAGTGCCACCACTCATATCTGGTGTAACATTAGTGTAAATCTTTAAAAAAAAAAAACTATTACATCAGTCTGCTAGTGTTATTTAATTTTAGTTGCCAGGCCAGCCTGCCACTAGTGCCAGCCTGTGTGTCAGGCTCCCAGCATATACTGTGCCTACTTCCATCCTCAGTGCCACCTCTCTTATCTGGTGTAACATTAGTGTAATTTAAAAAAAAAAAAAACTTTTACATCAGTCTGCTAGTGTTATTTAATTTTAGTTGCCAGGCCAGCCTGCCACTAGTGCCAGCCTGTGTGTCAGGCTCTCAGCATATACTGTGCCTACTTCCATCCTCAGTGCCACCACTCATATCTGTTTTAACATTAGTGTAACTTTAAAAAAAAAAAAAACTTTTACATCAGTCTGCTAGTGTTATTTAATTGTAGTTGCCAGGCCAGCCTGCCACTAGTGCCAGCCTGTGTGTCAGGCTCCCAGCATATACTGTGCCTACTTCCATCCTCAGTGCCACCTCTCTTATCTGGTGTAACATTAGTGTAATTTAAAAAAAAAAACTTTTACATCAGTCTGCTTGTGTTATTTCATTGTAGTTGCCAGGCCAGCCTGCCACTAGTGCCAGCCTGTGTGTCAGGCTCCCAGCATATACTGTGCCTACTTCCATCCTCAGTGCCACCACTCCTATCTGGTGTAACATTAGTGTAACTTTTTAAAAAAAAAAACTTTTACATCAGTCTTCTAGTGTTATTTAATTTTAGTTGCCAGGCCAGCCTGCCACTAGTGCCAGCCTGTGTGTCAGGCTCACAGCATATACTGTGCCTACTTACATCCTCAGTGCCACCACTCCTATCTGTTGTAACATTAGTGTAAATTTATAGAAATTTTTTTTTACATCAGTCTGCTAGTGTTATTTAATTTTAGTTGCCAGGCCAGCCTGCCACTGCCAGCCTCAGTGCCACCACTCATATCTATGTAATTTTCCGTGGGAGTTTTGCCATGGATCCCCCTCTGGCATGCCACAGTCCAGGTGTTAGTCCCCTTGAAACAACTTTTCCATCACTATTGTGGCCAGAAAGAGTCCCTGTTGGCTTTAAAGTTCGTCTGCCTATTGAAGTCTATGGCGGTTCGCGAACAGTTGCGTAAGTTCGAGTCCGCCGTTCGTGAACCGAAATTTTTAGGTTTGCGACATCACTAGTGGTGAGTGCCGCTTACCTCATCTTGCAAACTTTCTCTGCTCTGGGATATTCCCTATCAGTCCGGCTCAATGCCAGGATAAGAAGACTACTGGCCGAGTTCGGTCTCATAGTGGAATATCCCACGAGCATTACAGAGGGGGCGGTGGAAGTCTTGGTGAGTTCCCACAATTTTTTTTGTAGGACTTAACCCCTGCATAACAGGTACACAACTCCAACAGTCAAGGCACTCAGGACAGTGAAGAGAAGGATAGTCTTTATGTTCTGGAGACACACATCATAGAAAGCAGCAATAGGTTACCCAGAGTACACTTCTGGGGCTGGTACCAGCTTGCAATGCAAAGAATGGATCCAAGAAGATGGCTCAGCTGCTTTTACTGTAGTATTAGTGGTTTAGAAAACTTGACAAAGTCTTTTTCACCTAGGTGCCAGGCATTTCTTTGTTTTAGAAATTTTACTTGCATTCAATCTTTTGGAGAGTGCACTATGGAATTTTAATCTGTACAGCTGTACCTAAGTATGGAAAAGTAAAAAATCATTTGTTTTTTGTGGATACAGCTCCATGATCTCATCCTGCAAATACAAATATTTTGTTAATAACTTGTCTGCTCATTTTAGGTTCATTTTCTTCCTTAAGATCAATCATCTAAATCACATAAATCAAGATACTCATCAAGATACTCCAACCTTTGTTTACATGAAACACATGTGTGTCACGCAAGCACAATATGACAGCAAGCTAAAGACAATCCATGCACTCCTAAAAGGACAAGGATCTTCCAAATAAGGCAAAAATCATATACATCTCAATATCTATTTCATTCATACAGTACCCTCCCACACATATTTCCTAAAAAATGAAAATTATTTGAAACACTTAAAACAACTGTCCACGGGGGGCGGAGCGTGCGACCGTCTAAGATGGCTGCAGCACTCTAGTGCTCCGGCATCGGCAAAGAGGGAGCCTTCCTTCAGGTAGCCATAGCATGGAATCAGAGTCAGAGTAACAACCCCCATCAGCTGGGGAACGATAGCGGAACTGATCCCTGGGTCCGGTTGGCCCATAACACGCATATTTGACCCAGAATCGACTTGCGGCGTAGGCCGCCCACGGAGCCTGCCTAAAGTACCCACGTAGAGGAGTAGAAGGGAGGAGTTCTCCCTACATGCAGTAATAGAGCCCGTGGTGTAGAAGCAGAAAGCACCGCCGAAAATAGACTTGAGACACTGGGCACGGTTCCGACCATCACCACTATTAAGTGGACTATCTGAGAGGATCGCATTCACTACTCGCCATTTGTGGGGTAAGATACTAGGCATCAGCAGAGCTATGCCATATGCAGTCAAATCATACGCAACAACCAAACACTACACCCATCCAACCAACCAGATAAGACAAAATAAGCACAAAAAAGTGCCCACTCCATATATTTAACACTGAAGGGTGAGTCCAGCTATCGTTTAAATATCTGGCTATACCTAAAATATATTAACCTAAGGGATCTGGGCATGACAAGTGGATCCTATCCCTAATGGGAGATTAAAAGAAGCAGCTATACACTGGTGGCTAAAGCTCCTCTTCAGATCATTATAAACCTAACCTAAAATGTTTGCTTAAAAGATGGGACTGCAGCATATCTCACATATTTGCTAACCCAGACCTGCTGATACACAATAAAGGGACTCTCTCACTTACAGCAGCTTCATATGGGACCCTGAACTTTCAATACCTATTCAGAGACACTGTGTCCCCTTATCTGTTAGAAGCAATTACACACTTCGACCTAAAAATGGCGCAGAAAAGAAATGCAAAAACGGACAGAAACATAAAATCTAATAGTGCTGCCAGTACAGTGAGCACTTTCTTTAAAAGCACTGAAAAGAAAAAGAAAACAGATACTCAACAGATGTGTAGTGAAGACGAGTCCCTACTTGACTACCCTGACACCCCCCAGGACTCTGCTATATCTCCTGATCGATCGCAGCAAGCTTCAGATGGTCCGGTAACACTTAAGGCCATGGAAGCTCTGATAAATCTTGCATTAAGTCTGAATGTGCTGAGCTAAAAAGAGATATAAATGAATTAGGCTTCCGAGTCAAAACCCTGGAAGACGATAGAGAAGAGTTGGTCAAAGAAATGTCTAGCATGTCCCACTCTATTGAATTGAAACAGACACAGATCTCTGATCTGGAAAATAAAATAGACGACATTGAGAACCAGACGAGGCGTAATAACCTCAGAATCCGTGGGGTGCCGGAAACGATAAAAGGCGAAGATATCCCCGACCAACTGCAAAACTTGTTCCAATCCTTGGCAATCGCCAATCAACACATCCCTCTTGAAAGAGCACATTGAGCCCTCCAACCCAAACCTACCGATAACCTGCCTCCCAGGGACATCATTGTATGCTTCCAAACCTTCAGAGACAGGGAGAAAATATTCCAACTCGCAAGGGACCATCCTACTTTCACCTTCTTAGGAGCCAAAATACAGATATATCAAGATCTCTCCATTAGAACACTTCAATTGAGGAAAGAGTTTGCCTTCTTCACCGCACACTTGCGAGCCTTAAAAATCCCCTATAGGTGGGGCTTCCCTGTCTCCCTACTAATTGTCAAGAACGGGAAATGCCACAAATGGTCTAATCCATCTATGGTGGCTGAATTTTGCAGCAGGCTTGATATCCCCCTCCCAGAGCCCACAGATAACTCCCCAGCAAAAGAACTCTCTATACCTTCTAAACCACAAAGAAGAATATGGTCTCAAGTGGTGAATAAGCAAAGCAAGAAAATGCAGTGTGTTGAGCCACCAAACCTGCTAGACAGTACCTGATTGTGGTCATGACTGTTTGAGACCTAAGGAACATGTAAGTTTTAAAAGAACTGGACATGTTTATCATGTCCATTACTAAGGAGCAGTTACCCCTCAAACACTGAATTAGTATTGTCAGAGACTATTAATCTAAAGGGACAACAAACTCAAAAAAAATGTTTATTATAGCTTAAAAGCTGTACAATGTTATAATGTCCTAGATAGTAGAGTAATATTCTCTGTTCATGGTATACTTACCTGAACTTCTATATGGTACACCTAATGGGGGTACGCTGCAAAACTCTCAAAGGTATTTGGAGCCAGTTCACGAGCCACATATGGCAACAGATGAACCGAGTATACTTGGGTAGTTTTATATAACTACCATTGGACACTGTCTTCTCAGTGATTAAATGATCTAGAATTATATGTTATGTCTCTTAGCATTAAGTATTGGTTAAATCAACCCTGTTTACTAGTTGAGAGAAAAGTTGCTCATTTATATGTCATTACCTTAGAAATGTTTAAGTTCATGTTTAATATGTCAAATTACCTGTCGGAATGAGCTCGCTCGAGTCGACTTCTCCCCCTCTGTCCCTTCCTTTTTTTTTTTCACTTCTCCCTTTCTCACTCTCTCGCTAGGCAGACGCTGTGCCTGGCGCTTTCTTTATTCTCCTGATCTTAACTTTTACCCCTCCCTCACACTGTTTCCACTTTCCATACCCCTTAATCCCTCCTTTTCCTTGTTTGTCTGTTTCTAAAGTTTTGTGCAGAATAATTTTCCAGTAATTTGTCCACCATAGTTCGCTATCCTCCCACCCTAACAAGCTACATCTATATTATAGACATACACAACCTAGACACAAATGGATTTTCCCCCCTCAACAGGCGGGGTCAGCCACTTTAGAATAGCCTCACAAAACGTAAAGGGCTTCCTAGCTGCACAAAAACGCTCCATAGCATTTCATGACTTCCATAAAAAGCAGTTGGATGTTGTGATGATCCAAGAAACGCACTTTAAGAGACATCATGAGCCCAACATGTCCCAGTATTATTTTGACCAACATTTCATAAGTTCAGGCCCAACTAAACATAATAGGGTATGCATCTCCTTTAGAAGGGGTACCTCCTTTACACTTTTGCACAAATTCCAAGACCAGGAAGGCAGAATTTTGATTCTGGTGGGATTATATTATGGAAGACCTATAACATTTGCTAACATCTATGCCCCCAATCGCCCCTCCCCCCCTTTTTCCGTAAAGTCATCAATCAAATCTTAGATGTGGCTAAAGGCCCAATAATACTAGGAGGGGACTTTAACTTTCCCATCTCTCCAGCATTAGATACATCCACTGGGAGATCTTATATGCAGAGGAGTCAAATAAAAGCTAATTGTCAGGCAATTGCGGTGGTTCTTCTCAAACCCCCAACGCTCTTATACCCGGTTGGACTATATTTTCTGTGACCAATTTTTTCAGATAACCAATAAAATATGTTACTTAGGAATAGATATCTCCCCCACACATAAAGACTTATTTGATCTTAATTTTATCCCTCTTCAGGAACAGACTCGATCTACCTTAGAGACATGGCAAAAACAGGGTCACCTCTCTTGACTGGGACACATTAACGCAATAAAAATGTCTCTCCTCCCAAAATATCTATACTTATTTCAAGTTCTCCTCTTAGACCTTCCCACCGTATTTTTAACAAAGCAACAAAAAATTTTGAATCTTTCATTTGGACGCAAAAGAGAACTAGGGTATCTAAACATACCTTATACCTTGGCAGAGAGGATGGTGGCCTGAGTGCTCCAGATCTGTCAGCCTATTATCATGCTGCACATATAGCTTGCATAGTATCATGGAAACATGCACAAACTAATAAACCTTGGGTTTATATTGAAACTCACTTAACTGGAAATTCTAATTTAGGTGACATGTGTTGGACACTACTCAGGTCTAGACCACCTATTATTTACACAAACTACTTTGTTGCTGCTACGTTGTGGGCATGGGATAGAGTACTGTCTACTAGCAAAGTAATATTGAGTCAACCGTCTCCCCTTACTCCCCTCCTGAATAACCCCTTACTCCTGCAACCTGGTAGTGTATCTGTGCCAATAGTTGAGGGCTCTCTTTCTAACATCCCTGTACACTTAATCACTAGCAAGGGATTGGTTCGCCCCCAGGCTGAGATCTCCCAATTACTGGGCCCACCATTCCACCTATGGTTCCCCTATTTGCAAGCAAGGCATGCTATAAATTCCAGCCCATATAAGACTGCCCTTACTAGAACCCTCACCCCCCTTGAAACTCTATGCATTACTCCATCTATGTCCAGAGCCCACATCTCCACCATTTATAAATTACTGAGAGGTTCCTTCCCCTCCAAAAAAGCTTCTTACATCACTAAATGGGAGACAGAGTTAGACACCAACATAACAGATGATCAATGGAGCCATATCTTTATAGAAATTAAAACATCATCTCTATCGCTGGCAATCGTAGAGATGAACTACAAACTATTGTCACGGTGGTACTTGACCCCACATCGTCTGCATAGCATATTTCCTAATTCCTCCCCCCTGTGTTGGAGGCAATGTGGTGGAAGGGGCACTTTGTCCCACATTTGGTGGTCTTGCCCACTCTTACAAGACTATTGGCATGATATAACTGAATGCATTAACACAACCCTAGGAACTTCACTCACACTCACTCCTGTCATAGTCCTACTGAACGACACACTAAAAATACCATGTATATATCTGGAAAAATTATTTCAATGCATGCTCAACTGTGCTAAACGCCTAATACCAAGGTTTTGGAAGAAGCAACAAACCCCTAACTTCTCGATGTGGATGAGAGAGATGGATCATCTGTTAGCTTTAGAAAAAATACACTACACTTTTGTGGGAAAACAAAACTTTATTGCAGATATATTATACATCTGGGAACAGAGATAAGAATCTAATGGAATTATGTGTTATGTCCTGAAGATCACTACTTAAGCAAAAATAGCTATACCCATTGTGTTACATATACATATATCGTGATGTAAAAGTCTTTACTCTGAATGAACTGTGCTGTTGTTTGTGACCTCTGATGGAACGTTATTTCTGTACAATTGTTTTAAATTGTTTAAAATGTTTAAAATGTTTAAAATTAATAAAAAATATTTAATGAAAAAAAACAACAACAAAAAACAACAACTGTCCACTACGCAAAACAAAACGTTAACAGCAGGCGCAAACTTTTAACAAACACAATCAACCTGAAAGCAATTACATATACTTACACTCATTGAAATACAGCACTTAGAAATACTACATTCTAGTAAAACACTACAAATAATTACATTCCCATAACAACCTTTTTGCTATGGTTTTGTCAATTTTACTGTGCACAATACTATGAGAGCATGCTAATAACGCAATCACTTTGGGAGATCAATAAACTCTAGTTGCACGTTTACAAATAATCCCTATCCATAAATTTACAAAGGGACACAATAGGGGACACCTAAGTACTATAGTCTGGGAAAGGTCAGATAATAATGGCACTGACACAGCTCTATGGCTCCTGCATGCACAGGGCAAACCCCACTGTTACAGCACTGTTGGCACAAATAATTTGGGAAAAGCTTTGGAACTCAGTCCACTGGCGGCAGTAACCAGCCATATCTAGGAAACTTGTCATTTTTAGTATTAGAATTCTACTTTTTACACTGTATCAGAACCTGCATATATTTAAATTACAGCTTTATTTCTTACATTAAGTTGAAGGATTTTAATATTTTGTTTTATGTATTTCACTGTTGCCCTTTTTGCAAAATGTTCCATATCATTATGTTCCTTATCGCTACCTGTCGGCTAGATTTAGAGTTTTGTCGGTAAAGACCCACGTAGCTAACGCTGCTTTTTTCCCAACGCACCCTTCCAACAACGCTGGTATTTAGAGTTGTCTGAGAGGCTGCGTTAGGCTCAAAAAAGGGTGCGTTGAGCCTAACTTAGCTCCACTTCAACTCTCAATACCAGTGTTGCCTACGGTAGCGGTAAGCTGGGAAAATGTGCTTACCGCTACCGTAGGCACGAAAATGTGCACGATATCCCCATAGGAAACAATGGGGCTGAGCTGGCTGAAAAAAAACCTAACACCTGCAAAAAAAGCAGCGTTCAGCTCCTAACGCAGCCCCATTGTTTCCTATGGGGTAACACTTTCTAAGTCTGCACCTAATACCCTAACATGAACCCCGAGTCTAAACACCCCTAACCTTACACTTATTAACCCCTAATCTGCCGCCCCCGCTATCGCTGACCCCTGCATATTATTATTAACCCCTAATCTTCCGCTCCAGACACCGTCGCAACCTACATTATCCCTATGAACCCCTAATCTGCTGCCCCTAACACCGCCGACCCCTATATTATATTTATTAACCCCTAATCTGCTCCCCCCAACATCGCCGCTACCTTACCTACACTTATTAACCCCTAATCTGCTGACCGGACCTCGCCTCCACTATAATAAATGTATTAACCCCTAAACTGCCGCACTCCCGCCTCGCAAACACTAGAATAAATAGTATTAACCCCTAATCTGCCCTCCCTAACATCGCCGCCACCTACCTACAATTATTAACCCCTAATCTCCCGCCCGCACCATCGCCGCTACTATAATAAAGTTATTAACCTCTAAACATAACTCTAACCCTAACACCCCTCTAACATAAATATAATTTATATTAAACAAAATAATATTCCTAAAATTAACTAAAATATTCCTATTTAAAACTAAATACTTACCTATAAAATAAACCCTAATATAGCTACAATATAATTAATAATTACCATATTTATTCGAGTATAACGCGCACACGTGTATAACGCGCACCCCTAATTTTCAATTAAAAATCGGTATAAAATTTTGTTTCACACCAAGCATTGTAATTGACAAAAAAACGTTGTTGAACACGTGCGGCCATGATAAAAATCATTTATTGACAACGTAAACTGGTATAAACACAATATCGAAATAAAATTACCGGTAACAATATTTATTTAAAATGCTTCAAAGTCAGATTCATTCAGCATGATCAATAACTTTGAGCTTGAATGAAGTGTCATATGCAGAACGTTTTCTCTTGATACCCTGAGTTGCCATCTAACGGGTACCAGTATATCAAATAAAATATGAAGAACACTGAATTACGGTACGCAAAACACTGAATTGTACAAAAGCAATGCTTACCGTAACGTGTGGGCGAGGCGAGGAAATGAAGCAGCAACCATACAGCGGATAATAAGAATTCTCACCCCCAGTTCGGGCCGCCCACTGTACGCGACGAGGGGACGTTTTTTTTTTCTTCGCCCTCGCGTACAGTGAGCGGCTGCAGCCCGGAAAAGTCGCAGTGCGAACTCACAACTGCCACCCCACCCCAGCCCTCATTTATAACGTGCACCCAAACTTTGATTTCTTTTTTTGGTAGAATACTCGAATAAATACGGTACATTGTAGCTATTTTACGATTTATATTTATTTTAAAGGCAACTTTGTATTTATTTTAACTAGGTACAAAAGCTATTAAATAGTTAATAACTATTTAATAGCTACCTAGTTAAAATAAATACAAAATTACATTTAAAATAAATCCTAACCTAAGTTACAATTAAACACTACACTATCATTAAATTAATTAAATAAATTACCTACAATTACCTACAATTAAATACAATTAAATAAACTATTCTATAATACAAAAAAAACCCCACTAAATTACAAAAAATAAAAAAGAATTACAAGCAGTTTAAACTAATTACACCTAATCTAAGCCCCCTAATAAAATAAAAAAGCCCCCCAAAATAATAAAATTTCCTACCCTATTCTAAAATACAAACGTAATCAGCTCTTTTACCAGCCCTTAAAAGGGCTTTTTGCGAGGCCTTGCCCCAAAGTAATCAGCTCTTTTGCCTGAAAATAAAAATACAATACCCCCCCCAACATTACAACCCACCACCCACATACCCCTACTCTAACCCACCCAAACCCCCCTTAAAAAAAACTATCACTAACCCCCTGAAGATCTCCCTACCTTGAGTCGTCTTCACCCAGCCGAGCCGAATTCTTCATCCAAGCGGAGCAAGAAGATGTCCTCCATCCGGTAGAAGTCTTGATCCAAGCGGCAAAGAAGAGGTCCTCCATCCGGGCGAAGTCTTGATCCAAGCGGCAAAGAAGAGGTCTTCCATCCGGGCGATGTCTTCTTCCAAGTGGCATCTTCTATCTTCTATCTTCTGGATCCATCTTCATCCCGCCGACGCGGAACATCCTTCTTCCCCGACGGACTAACGACGAATGAAGGTTCCTTTAAGGGACGTCATCCAAGATGGCGTCCCTTCAATTCCGATTGGCTGATAGAATTCTATTAGCCAATTGGAATTAAGGTAGAAAAAATCTGATTGGCTGATGATCGGAACAGCCAATAGAATTCGAGTTCAATACGATTGGCTGATTGGATCAGCCAATCGGATTGAACTTCAATCTGATTGGCTGATTGCATCAG
Source organism: Bombina bombina (assembly GCF_027579735.1). Taxonomy (NCBI): domain Eukaryota; kingdom Metazoa; phylum Chordata; class Amphibia; order Anura; family Bombinatoridae; genus Bombina; species Bombina bombina. The sequence continues at coordinate 1,382,192,136 of NC_069500.1, forward strand.
CCAATCAGATTTTTTCTACCTTAATTCCGATTGGCTGATAGAATTCTATCAGCCAATCGGAATTGAAGGGACGCCATCTTGGATGACGTCCCTTAAAGGAACCTTCATTCGTCGTTAGTCCGTCGGGGAAGAAGGATGTTCCGCTTCGGCGGGATGAAGATGGATCCGGAAGAAAGAAGATAGAAGATGCTGCTTGGAAGAAGACATCGCCCGGATGGAAGACCTCTTCTTGGCAGCTTGGATCAAGACTTCGCCCGGATGGAGGACCTCTTCTTTGCCACTTGGATCAAGACTTCGCCCGGATGGAGGACTTCTTCTTTGCCGCTTGGATCAAGACTTCTACCGGATGGAGGACATCTTCTTGCTCCGCTTGGATGAAGAATTCGGCTCGGCTGGGTGAAGACGACTCAAGGTAGGGAGATCTTCAGGGGGTTAGTGATAGGTTTTTTTAAGGGGGGTTTGGGTGGGTTAGAGTAGGGGTATGTGGGTGGTGGGTTGTAATGTTGGGGGGCTATTGTATTTTTATTTTCAGGCAAAAGAGCTGATTACTTTGGGGCAAGGCCCCACAAAAAGCCCTTTTAAGGGCTGGTAAAAGAACTGATTACTTTTGTATTTTAGAATAGGGTAGGGAATTTTATTATTTTGGGGGCCTTTTTTATTTTATTAGTGGGCTTAGGTTAGGTGTAATTAGTTTAAACTGCTTGTAATTCTTTTTTTTTTTGTAATTTAGTGTTTGTTTTTGTATTATAGAATAGTTTATTTAATTGTATTAAATTGTAGGTAATTGTAGGTAATTTATTTAATTAATTTAATGATAGTGTAGTGTTAGGTGTAATTGTAACTTAGGTTAGGATTTATTTTACATGTAATTTTGTATTTATTTTAACTAGGTAGCTATTAAATAGTTATTAACTATTTAATAGCTTTTGTACCTAGTTAAAATAAATACAAAGTTGCCTGTAAAATAAATATAAATCCTAAAATAGCTACAATGTAATTATTAATTATATTGTAGCTATATTAGGGTTTATTTTATAGGTAAGTATTTAGTTTTAAATAGGAATAATTTAGCTAATTTTAGGAATATTATTGCGTTTAATATAAATTATATTTATGTTAGAGGGGTATTAGGGTTAGGGTTAGGGTTAGAGTTATGTTTAGGGGTTAATAACTTTAATATAGTAGCGGCGACGGTGCGGGCGGGAGATTAGGGGTTAATAATTGTAGGTAGGTGGCGGCGATGTTAGGGAGGGCAGATTAGGGGTTAATACTATTTATTCTAGTGTCTGCGAGGCGGGAGTGCGGCGGTTTAGGGGTTAATACATTTATTATAGTGGCGGCGAGGTCCGGTCGGCAGATTAGGGGTTAATAAGTGTAGTTAGGTATCGGTGACGTTGGGGGGGGTCCTCTCATTACCTTAAGCTAAATCTCTCAAACACTGAGCTTCTAATTTTTCCCCCTTCTTCCAAATTCCCTACACCCAACTTTCTCTAACTGTTGATAATAACATCATTACCATAATCCTGCATGCCCGATGTCTTTGGGTCACACTTGACTAAGATCTCTCTTTCACTCTCCACACCCCCAGTCTTTAGCCAATTCCTGCTGCCTCCAACTTGAAAAAATCTCCATAATTCGCCACTTCCTCACAAAAGACACAACTATGGGCCGATTTATCAAGATCCATATGGAGCTTGATACCCCTGTTTCCGCGTGAGCCTTCAGGCTCGCCGGAAACAGTAGTTATGAAGCAGCGGTCTAAAGACTGCTGCTCCATAACTTGTCTGCCTGCTCTGAGGCCGCGGACATCAATCCGCCTGATCCTATGTGATCGGGTTGATTGACACCCCCTGCAAGCAGCTGCGAATCTGCTGGAGGCAGCATTGCACCAGCAGTTCACAAGAACTGCTGGTGCAATGATAAATGCCGACAGCCAGCGTATGCTGTCGGCATTTATTGATGTGCAGTGGACATGATACCCTACATTGTATCATGTCCGCTCGCACTATGATAAATCTACTCCTAAGACTTTAATTCACTCTCTCATCATTCCCTGCCTTGACTATTGCAACTCCATCCTCTACAGCCTCAATAGCGGCCATCTATCCCCCTTACAATCCATAATAAATGCCTCAGCCAGGCTAATCTTCCTTACATGTTGCTCCTCATCTGCTACACCTCTCTGCCAGTACCTTCACTGGCTTCCTCTAACCTCCAGAATAAAACACAAAATATTGACTCTAACTTTTAAAGCTCTCAATAACACTGCTCCACAAAATATCTCCAACCTAGTCTCCAGATACTTTCGCTCCCGTCCCCTTCACTCTGCTCATGACCACCTCTCCTCTTCTCTTGTTACCTCCTCTCATTCCCATCTACTAGACTTCTCCAGACTGTCCCCTATTTTGTGGAACTCTCTGTCTTGCTCTACAAGACTCTCCCCCAGTTTTCAAACTCTCAAGCGCTCCTTAAAGACTCTACTGTTCAGGGATGCATATAATATGCCCTAACATTTTCCTATCGTAGTTCCTTACCTCCTTTGGTTATCCCCTTGAAGCCCCTTAGAATGTAAGCCTACAAGCCTAGTTGCTTTGTAGATCACCTTCATCCATGTTTTAGCGCTGCAGAATCTATTGGTGCTCTACAAATAACTGATGATAATAAAAATAATAATACACAGTGTTATGTTACCAGTTTACAGCAAAATTAGAAAACAACTCATACTGAATTACTCTTTCTGCCCCTACAAGAGATAGAGACCCTAAATGCTTTAGATACATTTAATAGCATTCAGCATATGACCTGTCTTTTCTTTATTCATCTTTCTCCAACATTGGTGTGTCCGGTCCACGGCGTCATCCTTACTTGTGGGATATTCTCTTCCCCAACAGGAAATGGCAAAGAGTCCCAGCAAAGCTGGTCACATGATCCCTCCTAGGCTCCGCCCACCCCAGTCATTCTCTTTGCCGTTGCACAGGCAACATCTCCACGGAGATGGTTAAGAGTTTTTTGGTGTTTAAATGTAGTTTTTATTCTTCTATCAAGTGTTTGTTATTTTAAAATAGTGCTGGTATGTACTATTTACTCTGAAACAGAAAAGGATGAAGATTTCTGTTTGTAAGAGGAAGATGATTTTAGCAGACAGTAACTAAAATCGATTGCTGTTTCCACATAGGACTGTTGAGATGAAGTAACTTCAGTTGGGGGAAACAGTTAGCAGACTTTTCTGCTTAAGGTATGACTAGCCATATTTCTAACAAGACTGTGTAATGCTGGAAGGCTGTCATTTCCCCTCATGGGGACCGGTAAGCCATTTTCTTAGTCAAAAACAAACAGAATAAAGGGCTTATTATGGGCTAAAAAACTGGTAGACATTTTTATGGGCTAAATCGATTGCTTTATTTGTGCATATTATTCAAATTTAGGCTAACTATTGACATTTATAATCTTGGGGAACGTTTATAAAACGGCAGGCACTGTATTGGACACCTTTTTCAGTCAGGGGGCCTTTCTAGTCATAGACTGAGCCTCATTTTCGCGCCATTAATGCGCAGTTGTTTTTTGAGAGCAGGGCATGCAGATGCATGTGTGAGGATCTAAGAATCTCTGAAAAAGCTTTTAGAAGGCGTCATTTGGTATTGTATTCCCCTCAGGGCTTGGTTGGGTCTTAGCAAAGACTGTATCTGGGACTGTATAGGGGTTAAATTGAAAAACGGCTCCGGTTCCGTTATTTTAAGGGTTAAAGCTCTGAAATTTGGTGTGCAATACTTTTAAGGCTTTAAGCCACTGTGGTGAAAATTTGGTAATTTTTGAACAATTCCTTCATACTTTTTCACATATTCAGTAATAAAGTGTTTTCTGTTTGAAATTTAAAGTGACAGTAACGGTTTTATTTTAAAACGTTTTTTGTGCATTGTTGACAAGTTTAAGCCTGTTTAACATGTCTGTACCTTCAGATAAGCTATGTTCTATATGTATGAAAGCCAATGTGTCTCCCCATTTAAATTTATGTGATAATTGTGCCATAGCGTCCAAACAAAGTAAGGACAGTACTTTCACAAATAATGATATTGCCCAAGATGATTCCTCAAATGAGGGGAGTAAACATGATACTACATCATCTCCTACTGTGTCTACACCAGTTTTGCCCATGCAGGAGGCCCCTAGTACATCTAGTGCGCCAATACTTATTACCATGCAACAATTAACGGCTGTAATGGATAACTCCATAGCAAATATTTTATCCAAAATGCCTACTTATCAGAGAAAGCGCGATTGCTCTGTTTTAAACACTGAAGAGCAAGAGGACGCTGATGATAATTGTTCTGTCATACCCTCACACCAATCTGAAGGGGCCATGAGGGAGGTTTTGTCTGAGGGAGAAATTTCAGATTCAGGAAAAATTTCTCATCAAGCTGAACCTGATGTTGTGACATTTAAATTTAAATTAGAACATCTCCGCGCACTGCTTAAGGAGGTATTATCTACTCTGGATGATTGTGACAATTTGGTCATTCCAGAGAAATTATGCAAGATGGACAGGTTCCTAGAGGTTCCGGTGCCCCCCGACGCTTTTCCTATACCCAAGCGGGTGGCGGACATAGTAAATAAAGAGTGGGAAAAGCCCGGCATACCTTTTGTTCCTCCCCCTATATTTAAGAAATTATTTCCTATGGTCGACCCCAGAAAGGACTTATGGCAGACATTCCCCAAGGTCGAGGGGGCAGTTTCTACTCTAAACAAACGCACTACTATTCCTATCGAAGATAGTTGTGCTTTCAAAGATCCTATGGATAAAAAATTGGAAGGTTTGCTTAAAAAGATTTTTGTACAGCAAGGCTACCTTCTACAACCAATTTCATGCATTGTTCCTGTCACTACGGCAGCGTGGTTCTGGTTCGAGGAACTAGAAAAGTCGCTCAGTAGAGAAACTCCATATGAGGAGGTTATGGACAGAGTTCACACACTTAAATTGGCTAACTCTTTTATTTTAGATGCCGCTTTGCAATTAGCAAAATTAGCGGCGAAAAATTCAGGGTTTGCTATTGTGGCGCGCAGAGCGCTTTGGCTAAAGTCTTGGTCAGCGGATGTGTCATCCAAGACAAAATTACTTAACATTCCTTTCAAAGGTAAAACTTTATTTGGACCTGATTTGAAAGAGATTATTTCAGACATCACTGGGGGAAAGGGCCACGCCCTTCCACAGGATAGGTCTTATAAGGCTAAAAATAAGCCTAATTTTCGTCCCTTTCGCAGAAATGGACCAGCCTCTAATTCTGCATTCTCTAAGCAAGAGGGTAATGCCTCACAACCCAAACCAGCCTGGAAACCAATGCAAGGCTGGAACAAGGGTAAGCAGGCCAAGAAGCCTGCCACTGCTAACAAGACAGCATGAAGGAGTAGCCCCCGATCCGGGACCGGATCTGGTGGGGGGCAGACTCTCTCTCTTTGCTCAGGCTTGGGCAAGAGATGTTCAGGATCCTTGGGAGCTAGAAATAGTTTCTCAAGGTTATCTCCTGGAATTCAAGGAACTACCCCCAAGGGGAAGGTTCCACAAGTCTCACTTATCCTCAAACCAAATAAAGAGACAGGCATTCTTACATTGTGTAGAAGACCTGTTAAAGATGGGAGTGATACACCCAGTTCCAATTAAGGAACAAGGAATGGGATTTTATTCCAATCTGTTCGTAGTTCCCAAAAAAGAGGGAACGTTCAGACCAATTTTGGATTTGAAGATCCTAAACAAATTTCTCAGGGTACCATCGTTCAAAATGGAAACTATTCGAACGATTCTACCCACCATCCAGGAAAGTCAATTTATGACTACCGTGGATTTAAAGGATGCGTACCTACATATTCCTATCCACAAGGAATATCATCAGTTCCTAAGGTTCGCTTTTCTGGACAAGCATTACCAGTTTGTGGCACTTCCATTCGGATTAGCCACTGCTCCAAGGATTTTCACAAAGGTACTAGGGTCCCTTCTAGCGGTTCTAAGACCAAGGGGCATTGCAGTAGTACCTTACTTGGACGACATTCTAATACAAGCGTCGTCCCTGTCAAAAGCAAAGGCTCATACGGACATCGTCCTAGCCTTTCTCAGATCTCACGGATGGAAGGTGAACAAAGAAAAAAGTTCTCTGTCCCCGTCAACGAGAGTTCCCTTCTTGGGAACAATAATAGATTCCTTAGAAATGAGGATTTTTCTGACAGAGGTCAGAAAATCAAAACTTCTAAGCTCTTGTCAAGTACTTCATTCTGTTCCTCGTCCTTCCATAGCGCAGTGCATGGAAGTAATAGGATTGATGGTTGCAACAATGGACATAGTTCCTTTTGCACGAATTCATCTAAGACCATTACAACTGTGCATGTTCAGACAGTGGAATGGGGATTATACAGACTTGTCTCCGATGATTCAAGTAGATCAAAAGACCAGAGATTCACTCCGTTGGTGGCTGACCCTGGACAATCTGTCACAGGGAACGAGTTTCCGCAGACCAGAGTGGGTCATTGTCACGACCGACGCCAGTCTAGTGGGCTGGGGCGCGGTCTGGGAATCCCTGAAAGCTCAGGGTCTATGGTCTCGGGAAGAGTCTCTTCTCCCGATAAACATTCTGGAACTGAGAGCGATATTCAATGCTCTCAGAGCTTGGCCTCAACTAGCAAAGGCCAAATTCATAAGGTTTCAATCAGACAACATGACGACTGTTGCATATATCAATCATCAGGGGGGAACAAGGAGTTCCCTGGCGATGAAAGAAGTGACCAAGATAATTCAATGGGCGGAGGATCACTCCTGCCACTTGTCTGCGATCCACATCCCAGGAGTGGAAAATTGGGAAGCGGATTTTCTGAGTCGTCAGACATTCCATCCGGGGGAGTGGGAACTCCATCCGGAAATCTTTGCCCAAATAACTCAATTATGGGGCATTCCAGACATGGATCTGATGGCGTCTCGTCAGAACTTCAAGGTTCCTTGCTACGGGTCCAGATCCAGGGATCCCAAGGCGACTCTAGTAGATGCACTAGTAGCACCTAAGACCTTCAACCTAGTTTATGTATTCCCACCGTTTCCTCTCATTCCCAGGCTGGTAGCCAGGATCAATCAGGAGAGGGCCTCGGTGATCTTGATAGCTCCTGCGTGGCCACGCAGGACTTGGTATGCAGACCTGGTGAATATGTCATCGGCTCCACCATGGAAGCTACCTTTGAGACAGGACCTTCTTGTTCAGGGTCCATTCGAACATCCGAATCTGGTTTCTCTCCAACTGACGGCTTGGAGATTGAACGCTTGATTTTATCAAAGCGTGGATTTTCAGATTCTGTAATAGATACTCTGATTCAGGCTAGAAAGCCTGTAACTAGAAAAATTTACCATAAAATATGGAAAAAATATATCTGTTGGTGTGAATCCAAAGGATTCCCATGGAACAAGATAAAAATTCCTAAGATTCTATCCTTTCTACAAGAAGGTTTGGAGAAAGGATTATCTGCAAGTTCTCTAAAGGGACAGATCTCTGCTTTATCTGTTTTACTTCACAAAAGACTGGCAGCCGTGCCAGATGTTCAAGCATTTGTTCAGGCTCTGGTTAGGATCAAGCCTGTTTACAGACCTTTGACTCCTCCTTGGAGTCTAAATCTAGTTCTTTCAGTTCTTCAAGGGGTTCCGTTTGAACCCTTACATTCCATAGATATTAAGTTACTATCTTGGAAAGTTTTGTTTTTGGTTGCAATTTCTTCTGCTAGAAGAGTTTCAGAGTTATCTGCTCTGCAGTGTTCTCCTCCTTATCTGGTGTTCCATGCAGATAAGGTGGTTTTGCGTACTAAGCCTGGTTTTCTTCCTAAAGTTGTTTCTAACAAAAATATTAACCAGGAGATAGTTGTACCTTCTTTGTGTCCGAATCCAGTTTCAAAGAAGGAACGTTTGTTACACAATTTGGACGTTGTCCGTGCTCTAAAGTTCTATTTAGAGGCTACTAAAGATTTCAGACAAACATCTTCCTTGTTTGTTGTTTATTCTGGTAAAAGGAGAGGTCAGAAAGCCTGTAACTAGAAAAATTTACCATAAAATATGGAAAAAATATATCTGTTGGTGTGAATCCAAAGGATTCCCATGGAACAAGATAAAAATTCCTAAGATTCTATCCTTTCTACAAGAAGGTTTGGAGAAAGGATTATCTGCAAGTTCTCTAAAGGGACAGATCTCTGCTTTATCTGTTTTACTTCACAAAAGACTGGCAGCCGTGCCAGATGTTCAAGCATTTGTTCAGGCTCTGGTTAGGATCAAGCCTGTTTACAGACCTTTGACTCCTCCTTGGAGTCTAAATCTAGTTCTTTCAGTTCTTCAAGGGGTTCCGTTTGAACCCTTACATTCCATAGATATTAAGTTACTATCTTGGAAAGTTTTGTTTTTGGTTGCAATTTCTTCTGCTAGAAGAGTTTCAGAGTTATCTGCTCTGCAGTGTTCTCCTCCTTATCTGGTGTTCCATGCAGATAAGGTGGTTTTGCGTACTAAGCCTGGTTTTCTTCCTAAAGTTGTTTCTAACAAAAATATTAACCAGGAGATAGTTGTACCTTCTTTGTGTCCGAATCCAGTTTCAAAGAAGGAACGTTTGTTACACAATTTGGACGTTGTCCGTGCTCTAAAGTTCTATTTAGAGGCTACTAAAGATTTCAGACAAACATCTTCCTTGTTTGTTGTTTATTCTGGTAAAAGGAGAGGTCAAAAAGCGACTTCTACCTCTCTTTCCTTTTGGCTTAAAAGCATTATCCGTTTGGCTTATGAGACTGCCGGACGGCAGCCTCCTGAAAGAATCACAGCTCACTCCACTAGGGCTGTGGCTTCCACATGGGCCTTCAAGAACGAGGCTTCTGTTGACCAGATATGTAAGGCAGCGACTTGGTCTTCACTGCACACTTTTGCCAAATTTTACAAATTTGATACTTTTGCTTCTTCGGAGGCTATTTTTGGGAGAAAGGTTTTGCAAGCTGTGGTGCCTTCCGTTTAGGTGACCTGATTTGCTCCCTCCCTTCATCCGTGTCCTAAAGCTTTGGTATTGGTTCCCACAAGTAAGGATGACGCCGTGGACCGGACACACCAATGTTGGAGAAAACAGAATTTATGCTTACCTGATAAATTACTTTCTCCAACGGTGTGTCCGGTCCACGGCCCGCCCTGGTTTTTTAATCAGGTCTGATGAATTATTTTCTCTAACTACAGTCACCACGGTATCATATGGTTTCTCCTATATATATTTCCTCCTGTCCGTCGGTCGAATGACTGGGGTGAGCGGAGCCTAGGAGGGATCATGTGACCAGCTTTGCTGGGACTCTTTGCCATTTCCTGTTGGGGAAGAGAATATCCCACAAGTAAGGATGACGCCGTGGACCGGACACACCGTTGGAGAAAGTAATTTATCAGGTAAGCATAAATTCTGTTTTTCCATAAACTCCTTACATAAATCTTACACATGCTCTCATAACAACATACTTAAATCAATCTATTGATCACATGCCATAAAAACGTTCTTGTATTCACCAGAATTTGACCTACAATCACAGATATCATCAGACTTACGATTTCTTTAGTTAGTTCACTTGCAAAAACAATATATTTGATATGCCTCAGACAGGTCGAAACACATGAAGGGTTAGATTACAAGTTTAGCGCTAATTTATCGAGCGCCCACAAATGGGCAAATTCCCTTTACATGCGCACAATAGATAACCAGCCGTTACAATTAGAGCTCAAAAAATTAAGCAGAGGTCAGAATTCTGGTTATTTTTTTTAATGTCCCCCAATTGCCCCCAAAATAACATGTGAGGTCCCATTTAAAAAAAAAAAAAAAAAAGTATCATTTTAAAAAACAAAACAAAAACAAAAAACCCTACACAAAGCAGTTTTTGGGGGCTAAAGTTGGTGGGTGTGCTCAAAATTTCCTCTAGCCCACTAGCCATTGGCGAGTGAAAATGTATCAGTGGTGAGTGAAAGTTAGTGAGTGAATGTCACAAATATTATCTAAAGGGATATTATATATATTTATGAAAGAGCAAGGATATGAAATTCCTCTACGGATATAGGGACACCGTTAATGCTTAGACTGTTACTTCTGAGAGGGTAAACAGGGGCAGAGGGAGAGAGACTGGACAGAAAAAGTGAAAGTGGAGAAAAAGATAGCGTTAAGAAACAGTGGAGAATAAACAAAAACGTGTGAAGAGATATGAGAGAGAAGAGTGTAAAGAGAAAATATGGCTGAGATTGAAAGGATGGGGTAAAAAGAGAGGAGGGAGTGGAGAAAGGTAGATGAAAGATGATAATTATAAAACATTTTTTCCAGGTCTGCTATGACCTTACATTAATGTCAACACTCTCTGCTTCCTCTCAGTTCAATAACTTCCGTTTTCAATCCAGCTCTTGTCTTCCCCAGAACCCAAGTTGATGTTGCTTACAGCTATGCACTTATTTTTGTTAATTTATTACTGTATGTAGCATTATTTAATGTATGGTACAAAACAAAAACAATATTAAAAAAATACTGCACAATAAGGTGTTTCACATTGGCTAAACATATGCAAAGAGGGAGGGGTAGTGGGTGTGGTGTGGGCGAGGTAGTGGGTGAGACCAAAAGTGGCGAGTAACATTTTTTGCTGGCTACTAGCTTAGGGCTTGTATATGTTTACATACAGATATATTTATGTGTTAATATGTGTATATGTTTATATGTAATTTCGCATTGCACCTCACTTGTAATTCCAGTGCACATTTACGTGCGCTGGTATTACTAAGTTGAGCGCAAATATCGCTTTTGCGGAACCGATATTTTGCGCTCAGCTTGTATTCTAGCCCTAAATCTCTCATCGGTCTTTACACCCAGGAAACATATATCACTTTAGGAGAACATTAAAACTAAAAATGATTTTATTGACACACAGAATAAAAATGTACATGACTTTCAAATCAAGTTACAGCAATAACGCTTTAAGCAAATCACTGTATCCTCATATTTCCTAGCTAAGAGACACTGATAACCATGAATAGCGTTTAGCCAGATTAGTTAGCAGGCAAGAAAACACAGATAAAAAAAACAAGCACCTCGTCCAGCTTGGAAGCTGTTCTAATAGATACTCAAAACGTCATATCAACAAGCATACCTGAACTATTTCACAGAATTCACTCACAACAATTTGTTGTTTTTAACATACATTAAACCTCTAGTGAGACAGAAACACATTTTATTAATGTTCTACCTCTTTAAGGAAAAAATATATTTCAAACATATCAGAGACAGAAGAAACGTGACAAGCTGAACTCTCCAGTTAAAATAAAGCTAGGCTTGTCCAAAATTGGTCAGATTGGCCAGATCCCAGCAACTAACAAGCACTTCTCACACATAAATTACACAGACATTCTGTTACTGCAAAGAACATGAAACAAAAAGAGGGTTTTCACATACACAGTTGTTTTTCAAGACAAATCCTGTCATGTCACATTACAACACTATGAATAGGAAGTCAGGAATTTTCTCCATGTTAATGAATCTACTCTATGGGGCCGATTTATCAATGTCTGGTGGACATGATAAGCTGTAGCGTATCATGTCCGCCAGTCATCGATGAATGCCAACAGCATACGCTCTAGTGAACTGCTTGTACAATGCTGCCTCCTACAGATTCGCGACCAATCGGCCACTAGCAGGGGGTGTCAATCAATCCGATCGTATTTGATCGTACTGATTGATGTCCATAGCCTCAGAGGCGGCAAACTCCTGTTTCCAGGGGTATTCAGGGCCATTCAGCCCTTGATAATTCGACCCTTATCAGTCATTGGGGCATATTTATCAAAGCGTCAATATCTGTGCATTCACTGGCGTCAATATGCTCGCCAGACATCGCTAGACATCGCTGCCGCCAAACTACATACGACGCCCGTATTTATTAAAAAGTCTGTAACAATTAATGCTAGAATTTTAACATATATCTTTGCACATATATATATATATATATATATATATATATATATATATGTATATATATACTGTATATGTGCTATGTCGCAAATCTTCTGCAAACATATTTACATGTCCCTAAATTTTATTTTCTTCTAAACAATGGTGTCTTCTATATCTTTGTGTTTATTTATTCCACTTTATGTATATAGTGTAAAGATATTATTATTCTGAGCAAGAAAAATTGCGAATATCACATGTAATCAGGGTATCATGTATTTATTTGCAATCAATGGCTTTTTTAAATGCTGGGCCAGTTTTCTCTCTGCACCTGTGTAACCCTTCCTGAAACACCACCCCTACACAGGTGTTAAAAAATGGGCTGGCATTTAAGATGACATTTCTTAATGAAAATTAAATTCAAGAGAAGGTAGAAAAACACTGAAAATATCTTGACAGTAAAGAGGTGATTTTAATTTCTGCTGTATCCGATTCATGACAAATTAATGTTAGGTGGGCTATCCCTCTGAGCTATCAGCTTAAGATTATATTGAATCAAACATCTCTAAAATATTACTCTGAGTGTCCGAATGTCAGCATCAATAAAAAAAAATAAAGTTTAACTTTAATACTAATTTCACATATACGTACTTTCAAAGTATAATACACAATGTAACAAATGGCATTTACAAGTTCTGGTGAGTGATCAATGACACAAGTATCAAGCAATTTTATTCAGTAGTCATAGTATAAAATGTATATTTCAATCAGATTGGCTGATGTCATAAATCCATGTGATTATGCTTTTCCCTATCAAAAGTGGTTGAAACTTTAACTAGTTTGTGGGTTGTGTAGGAGTTTGAGTATTGCGACCAATTTGGTGCAAAGTATTGCATCAAATGTGGGGCGAAATGCAGTGGGACTTGTATTACATGAGCTAAACATGGTGAAATTAGATTAATCAATAAAAGGAGGTTAGCTATAGTATGTAATGTATTTATTTCATTTTTATCCCTATATCAGGGCCGGATTGGGCCACTGGGATACCGGGAACAATCCTGGTGGGCGGGGCCGTCAAGTCAGGGGTGGGCCGAGCCAGCACTGCAGTTGCAAAGTGTGGAGATAAGCAGTCAGAGCAGGTAAGGGGGCAGAGTGGCCACCCTGCTTTTTAAACAGACACTCAGAAGCCGACATCACTCAAGTCAAGCAGCTGCTTCTGCTCAGTCGTGGCAGTGCTCGTCTCACTCTGATGATCTGGCATAGGATGCGGCAATGCCCCTGCGGCTGCTCCCACTCCAATGGCAATGATTGGCACATCACAGTCATAACAAGTCATTCACAAATTTGCATGACTGATTCAAATTTTTGAGTGACTTTGATGTGCCAATCATTGCAAGTCATTACGCCTGAATACTCACTGGGGTAAGGAATAGGGGGACGGGGTCAACATCATGTAACCAAACACAGTCACACACGCGATGAGGTCAGGACTCCAGGAGGGAGCTGAGTTGGATTTGGAGGCCACGGCAGTCAGTGTCACCTCTCATAGATAAACAGAGTGCAAGGCTGCCAGCAGGGTTACATTACACAGTCTCCCTGCACAGCCCCTGCGCTCCTCTCTACCGTTTACACAAGCTTTCTTGCTGTAAGTGGTGGGGCCCACCCCCAACAACAGCCTGCTTGAGCTTGTGTAGCTGCACTGCACGATGTGAACTCTCTTTCAAGTGCAGGCCAGTCTCCCCCTCCTCCGCCCTCTTTTCCCGAGCGCAGCACTGACAGCCTCTCCCTGTAGGAATAACACTGTCCTAAACAGTCTTACGCTGTCAGAGAGACAATTAATCAAGGTAAGAGGAATGGGTGGGGGGCTGCTGACTTAATAAATGTATGCAGATGTTTCTTTGATGTGTGCTGCTGTGTGGCCTGGGTCTTCCTTCAAAACAAATCAGTAAAGAACTCAAAAAAGAGTACAAATGTAGCACTCGTTTAATAAGTAAATAATTAATATTGGAGCAAAGGATGAAAATTTTAAATAAAACTTAACTTTTACTTAATATATTAAAAATGAGGGGTATGGAGGTAACTAGTTTAAAATTTGCATATGCTTACTTTAAAGGGATAAAGTAAAAAAAGACTTGGAACAAAGATGAAAACCTCAAGGCCTGAATAATACCTATATAATAGGTGACCGTAAGAGGTTCTATCTGTAAACAAATCACAATTAGTGATGTCGCGAACTTAAAATTTTCCATTCGCGAACGCGAACGCCCGCAAAAGTTCGCGAACGGGCGAACCGCCATTGACTTCAATAGGCAGGCGAATTTTAAAACCTACAGGGACTCTTTCTGGCCACAATAGTGATGGAAAAGTTGTTTCAAGGGTACTAACACCTGGACTGTGGCATGCTGGAGGGGGATCCATGGCAAAACTCCCACGTAAAATTACAGTTGATGCAGAGTCTGGTTTTAAGCCATAAAGGGCATAAATCACCTAACATTCCTAAATTGTTTGGAATAACGTGCTTTAAAACATCAGGTATGATTTTGTATCGATCAGGTAGTGTAAGGGTTACGCCCGCTTCACAGTGACAGACCAAACTCCCCGTTTAACACACTGCAAACAACCGCAAACAGTCCGTTTGCACAACCACAAACTCCCCATTTTCACAAGGTTGGATACCAAGCTAGCCATGTCCCGTTCCTTGTCCTCACTGATGTCATTGAAGGTCTCTTCCTCCACCCAGCCACGTACAACACCAAGGGTCCCTGAAAGGTGACAACAAGCCCCCTGGGACGCCTGCTGTGTTTGGTCTTCCACCTCCTCAAAGCCACCTTCCTCCTCTGACTCCTCTTCTTCAGACTCCTCTCTCTGTGTTGCCTCTCTCTGCGTTATTATAAGGTGTTTTAAGTAGTACTATTCCTATCAGTTTAATCCCTGTTCCGTCCCCTATCAGGGGACGTGTATATGGCATGGATTTTAGGAACCGGGAGATGGAAAAAGATGCTTGGTTGGTCCTCCTACTTCAAATTTGGGGCACTGCGCGTGCAATTTAATGTGCCACCAGATAGGAGTGGTGTGTTAAGTAGTACTATTCCTATCAGTTTAATCCCTGTTATGTACCTTTTTTATTGGTTTGGTTTTTGAAGCCACAGTGCTGCACCAGAGGCCAGAAAAATTAGGCATGTACACATGCCTGAAAAATTAGGTATTGTTGCAGCCGCTGCTGTAGCAGCGGCCATAAAAATTGATGTTTGTTTCCCAGGCAGAAAGTGCCCTAAAACATTGCGGCTTGAACCCTAGTTGGTGGCGGATAAGTCACGCAAGTCATCCGGCATTCGAAGATAAAATACAGCACCGTGTGGACCATTTTTAGCCCAAGGCAGCTCATCTCATCATGCCTTTTTTACTCAAATGTATCGCCCAATGTCAGTCCCTTCGGGATCCATCCCTCATTCATCTTAATAAAGGTGAGGTAATCTAGACTTTTTTGACCTAGGCGACTTCTCTTCTCAGTGACAATACCTCCTGCTGCACTGAAGGTCCTTTCTGACAGGACACTTGAAGTGGGGCAGGCCAGAAGTTCTATCGCAAATTGGGATAGCTCAGGCCACAGGTCAAGCCTGCACACCCAGTAGTCAAGGGGTTCATCGTTCCTCAGAGTGTCGAGATCTGCAGTTAAGGTGAGGTAGTCTGCTACCTGTCGGTCGAGTCGTTCTCTAAGGGTGGACCCCGAAGGGCTGTGGCGATGCATAGGAGTTAAAAAGCTCCGCATGTCCTCCATCAACAACACGTCTGTAAAGCGCCCTGTCCTTGCCGGCGTGGTTGTGGGAGTCGTAGGATTACTTTAACCTCTTCCCCTGTTAGATTCCCGTTGTGCTGTGACATCAACCTTATACGCTGTGTAAAGCATACTTTTTAATTTATTTTGGAACTGCTGCATCCTTTCCGACTTGCGGTAATTCGGTAACATTTCAGGCACTTTATGCTTATACGAGGGGTCTAGTAGCGTGGACACCCAGTACAGGTCGTTCTTCTTCAGCTTTTTTATACGAGGGTCACTCAACAGGCACGACAGTATGAAAGACCCCATTTGCACAAGGTTGGATGCCGAGCTACTCATGTCCCGTTCCTCATCCTCAGTGATCTCACTGAAGGTATCTTCTTCCCCCCAGCCACGTACAACACCACGGGTACCAGATAGGTGACAACAAGCACCCTGGGATGCCTGTTGTGGTTGGTCTTCCTCCTCCTCCTCGAAGCCACATTCCTCCTCTGACTCCTCTTCCTCACAATCCTCTTCCAGCGTTGCCACTGGTAAAGCAAGCAATGCTGATAAGGCTGTTTCTGGTGGTGATGGTGACCACAACTCTTCCTCCTCACGCTCATCTACGGCCTGATCCAGCACTCTTCGCAGGGCACGCTCCAGGAAGAAAACAAATGGTATGATGTCGCTGATGGTGCCTTCGGTGCGACTGACTAGGTTTGTCACCTCCTCAAAAGGACGCATGAGCCTACAGGCATTGCGCATGAGCGTCCAGTAACGTGGCAAAAAAATTCCCAGCTCCGCAGAGGCTGTCCTAGCACCCCGGTCATACAAATACTCGTTAACGGCTTTTTCTTGTTGGAGCAGGCGGTCGAACATTAGGAGTGTTGAATTCCAACGCTGTCGCAAATCAAGCGCCTCACTGGCATGTTGTTTCACCGCTGGATATCGGAAAAGTGCGCCATGGCCGTGTAGGAACGCCTCAAATGGCCACACACCTTCCTGGCCTGCTTCAGGACGTCCTGTAAGCCTGGGTGCTTATGCACAAAGCGTTGTACGATCAGATTACACACATGTGCCATGCACGGCACGTGTCAACCTGCCCAATTTCAATGCCGCCACCAAATTACTTCCGTTGTCAGAAACCACTTTGCCGATCTCCAGTTTGTGCAGAGTCAGCCACTGATCCACCTGTGCGTTCAGGGCGGACAGGAGTGCTGGTCCGGTGTGACTCTCTGCTTTCAGGCAAGTCAACCACAAGACGGCGTGACACTGCCATATCCGGGATGTGGAATAGTACCTGGGGAGCTGGAGGGTGCCGTTGGTGTGGAGCAAGACGCAGCAGCAGAAGAGGACTCAGCCGAGGAGGTTATGGAAGAGGATGGAGTAGGAGGAGTAGAGGAGGTGGCAGCAGGCCTGCCTGCAAGTCGTGGCGGTGTCACCAACTCCTCCTCTGCAGAGCCACGCATTCCATGCTTGTCAGCCGTCAGCAGGTTTACCCAATGCACAGTGTAGGTGATATACCTGCCCTGACCATGCTTTGCAGACCAGCTATCAGTGGTCATATGGACCCTTGCCCCAACACTGTGTGCCAGACATGCCATTACTTCCTTTCGCACAATCGAGTACAGGTTGGGGATTGCCTTTTGTGCAAAGAAATTTCGGCCTGGTACCTTCCACTGTGGTGTCCCAATAGCTACAAATTTTTTGAATGCCTCAGACTCCACCAGCTTGTATGGTAAAAGCTGGCGGGCTAAGAGTTCAGACAAGCCAGCTGTCAGACGCCGGGCAAGGGGGTGACTTTGTGACATTGGCTTCTTACGCTCAAACATGTCCTTGACAGACACCTGACTGTGGGCAGATGAGCAGGAACTGCTCCAGAAGAGAGACGGAGTGGCGGATGGTTGAGAGGGGGCAAGGAGGACAGCAGTGGTTGATGTGGCTGAAGATGCTGGACCAGGAGGAGGATGGAGGCTTTGAGTTTGTGTGCTGCTTCTACTCATGTGTTGATCCCATAGGCGTTTGTGAAGTGCGATCATGTGCCTTTGCAAAGCAGTTGCACCTAGGTGGGTGTTGGACTTCCCACGACTCAGTTTCTTTAGGCACAGGTCGCAAATGGCATCGCTGTTGTCAGAGGCAGACACACAAAAAAGATGCCACACTGCTGAGCTCTGCAATGACGGCATTCTGGTGGTGGCAACAGCATGCGTTGATTGGCGTGCTGTCTGGCCGCTGACTCCAGGTGCCGATGCATGCTGTCTGACTGTGCCACTAGCTCCTTGTGATGACCTCCCCCTTCTTCCAACTTGTCTCCTCCTTCTCCTCCTCTCTGTCTCCCCATCTGAGCTTTCCCCCTGTTCTTCTTCTCTTCTAGTGGGCACCCACGTGACATCCACGGAGACACATCATCATCATCAACCGCTTCACTTGTATCTGACAAATCAACAAAGGAAGCAGCAGCGGGTAGAACATCATCATCATCACACCGTACGTCCATGTCTGTAATGCTGCCTGACTGAGACATATCACTGTTATCTACATCCTCTGTCAATGATGGTTGCACATCACTCATTTCTTCCGACTGATGTGTAAAAAACTCCTCTGACAGATCAAGTAAAGCAGCTGTGGTGCTAGTGTTGGTGGTGGCGGCGGCAGGGGGGCAAGTGGTAACTTGAGAGGTGCCCGAAGATAAGCTGGAGGAGGATGGTACGTCAAGGTTCGGAGCGGAAGCTATAGAAGATTGGGTGTTCTGTGTTAAAAAGTCAACTATTTCCTCAGAAATTTTGGAGTTCATGGGACGTGGCCTCTGAACACTGGGCATTATTCTAGGGCCAAAGGGAATCACAGCACTACGGCCACGACGGCACCTGCTTGGTTGGCCTGCCTCTGCCTGTCATTTTTTTTAAATGTACACTTACACTACTATTAAACAAGATATGAGTGATGCCACTGGGCAAGTGGGCACAGTATACGCTGTGAGACTGACACAAAAAAGCAGACTGATGTTTCACAGTCCAAAAAGTTTTTTTTTTTTTTTTTTTTTAAATAGTTTTTTATTGAAGTCATAAACAAATATAACAATAATGACACGTCCAACAATAGTGACAGGGAAGAAAAATACAATACCAATACCATGATCTTGCCAGGTAAACAACTCAGGTTAAGCCAACATAGTATGCATGTATGAGTTTAAAGAGTGGAACACTATGATGTGTAATAAAAGAATGGAGAAGCTATAGTTGGTTAGTGTTGTGTAAGAGCATGGAGGTTTACTAGGCAGTAGAGCTAAATAGAAGGGGCATATAAATCCCACTTATTAAAGGCATTAGTAAAATGTTTGGACTATCAAGATTAAGACCTCAGTTTTATATTTTATATGATATGTAGACTAGAAGTGACCCCACCTTGTGATGGTTAGATACACTGTAAAATATTTATTTAAGAAATATAGAAGCAAGGGGGGGGTGGTTTTATGG
Organism: Bombina bombina; assembly: GCF_027579735.1. NCBI lineage: Eukaryota > Metazoa > Chordata > Amphibia > Anura > Bombinatoridae > Bombina > Bombina bombina. The sequence continues at coordinate 1,382,211,317 of NC_069500.1, forward strand.
GGGTAAAGGGAGGGGGAAATAGAGTATATTCTCCACATTGTCCTAAAGAGCATTTGTAGCGTTATATAATCTGGTAAAAGTAGGACAGATGTGGATTAGCTTGTGTTTGGCCACTTATGGACCAAATTAGCGGGGAAAGGGGTAAGGGAATGCAGCGGGCAAAAGCCGCTCAAAGTGGAGTGGGGAGGGGAATGGAGGGGCGGAGCCATACAGGACAGGAGAATAGGTATGGAAGGACTTATTAGATGGTTATAAGGGTGGGCTTCGCAGGAGAGACCTGTTGTTTACAAAACTAATAGGGATGGGCATGGCTTTATCTGGGTAAAGTAATTATCTAAGTGAGGTGTTATGCTCATAGAATGAGACAGTAAGAGCAAATGTGTAGAATATGCTACCTAGATAAATCTAAAACTTAATTATGGGAAGTGATGGGGCTCAGCAGTCACTCTGTATTATTATGTGGAGAGGAGGGCATTAGAATGTTCAAGATATAGGGAATCTCTGGATGGGCCCCTCTCCTAGGGGAGTGTCACCTATAGACAAAGCTGGAAAAAGGAGTAGGGATATGACCCGCAGGCAGTAAGTACCGGCGGGAAAGGGAGGAGAGAGGCTTAACCTGAACAAGTAATATGTACTGATAACGTGGGCAGAACTATGAAAAGGCTTGTGATGACAGTCCTACAGTCAATAATAATGATAGCACATACATAGACAAATATAGATATACAAACATACATTGACTGCTATACACGTGGACAACTAAAGCAATTAGTATTGAGTAATATATATTACTTGTATGTTTAAACTAACTTCTAGCCTGTGAGTATCTGATAACTATGCACCCCAACCTCTGGGCTATAAAACTGGTGTATGGAAGTACAACTAGAACTAAAGCCAGTATCACATGTAACCAATTCTGGCTTAAGGCACCAAATCAGAGGGGTACTACGGAATATTGAGTAGGTACTCTAAAGCCATTAGATAGAAATAGCCATATTTAGTGGGGCAGTCACAATGCAAGCTTATAGTCTAGAAGGGGATAAGTGGCTACGCTAAAATATTCATTTGGCTTTCTGTTTAGTATATAGATAGTGGCAACAAGGCTATTCTTCAGATACCAGAGATCCCAAAACTATTCTGGAAGTACACAGGGGGTATGGTGCGATGAGACTAAATGCATAACAGGAGGTATTATGTAGATATATACTAAAGAGAGCTATGCTCTCTCAGTTCGGTAGAAACAGCACCTCTCTAAATGAGGGTTTTAGGTAATGTGGACATCATCTCTATACGACAGAAGAGGGGGTGCAGGCCTAACAAAGCAATGCATAAACAAGACAGATAAACAGCATATGAAAACAACAACTAACAACTTGAACATTTAACCTATAGAAGGATATATTGTGATGTGAGTCACCCAAAAGAGAGTCAGGGTATGTGCCAGTGTAATGATAGATGAGGAAGATGTATGGTAGTATATAAAACGAGATGAGCGAGCAAATGCACAGCTTAGATGAGATATAATAACTACATTTAGCAGGAAACATTGCTCTACCCTTATACATATAAGCATTATAACAGAGACCTCTAAACATCTAGTGAGAATAACATCAAATTGAGAGGTAGAGTATCTATCTTAAGGCCAACACAGAACAGCATGTATAATGTACACGTGAGTAAGTTAAAAGAAAAACATATAACCAGATCTACACCAAATAGGCCAGAGGGGTACATACAGTTGCAGGGTGAAGATAATAGCTATAAAGTAAAATGAACTGTTATTAACTGTCTTATAAGAGCGAATAACATCTTACACAGTTGGATCAAATCTTAGCACCCCAGTTGCTAAAACTATGCAGAGCATAATGTCAGACTATAGTTAGGTGGGTAGAATAGACAAGGTTAGTAAAAGTGCTAACTGTGTTAAACAACTAACAAGATATATTTCTCCCTATGCTATGATGCTGCTTTAAATAAACTTCCCCTAGTTAACATCTAGCAGACATGGGCATTGATAAAATAGAGATAGAGTTACAGTCTACCATCCAACTTCAAGCAAGATAAAGATTAAAAATAACATCAATCCTTGCTTATGAAAATTGACTAGGGGTTATCCAAAACCCAGCAGGGATGTCCATGAGCCCTTAAGTGTGTAGAAGCTCAAGTCTTAGGATTAATAACAAGGAAAGAGGAGCATTCAGTAAAGCCAATATGCGTGGCCAGTCCTAAAGAAGTGAGTAACTTGGTACCCCGTATAAACTGACTGACAGTGTCACCTTGATCAACCGATACCTCTCCGGAGCATGCAGTCAAATCGGTATGTGTAGCACAGGTCCTTGTGTGTTGAATGGGGGACCTGGGTATGTTTGGCGTAAAGATTCCATCTAGAATAGCCGGGATGCATGGCTCTTAACATTACTCGTGACCGGGTATTAGGCCACAAGGTCCTTTTCATGACCCCATGATCTGTCCCAAGTTCCACCTTCCTAACTTGGATAAGAGACGTAAGGGGCTTCGTAGGTCTAGGTAGATCAGACTGATATGCTGAGTGGCTCTGCATTTTCACTACGCCAGCCTGGACCGCGGGACTCTGAGCAGATGGAGTGCTGCGTAGTAGTTTTTCTGCATCGATTGAGCTGGGCTGTAAGGGGTTCAGCTCCTCGCAGAAATCCGTTGTGTGTAGCGCATTAGACTCACGCTTCTGTCGGAGGATAGCAGGTATATCCTTCAGGTCTCGGGTCTTGTTTGTTCCCCAAGCAGAGATATCTGATGCGTGATGTCTAGTCTCTCCCTCAAGTCCATATGTTGTTGACGTATGTTTTCTCTGTCCCATGACCTCTCTCAGCTCCATGATCAGTGCGTGGTGATGGGAGTCTAAGGAGAGCAGTAAGCCTCGCAGCGAAAACAAAATTTGGCTTTCCATATCAGAGTTGAGGGCTGAAACTAGGTATAATATGAATTACCCCGACACCAATCTAAATGCGTTATCCAAGATGGCGGCTGGCCCCAGGGATAACGATTACTTCAGGCCATATAGTCTTTATGTTGCTGTGGCTTGAAAGACGTCGCCTTTGTGAGCTATAACTTATGTTCTGTGCTCTAGGGTCCAATAAAAGAAAGATACAAGTGCAGATACACCTGAATTAAAGTATAATGATGAGTTATTTGGTCCGGTAACAGGAGCTCTGCATAGACACGTCCTGTTGCTTAGGCTGCCAGCTCCGCCCCCCCAAGTTTTTATTTTTTTAAATGTACACTTACACTACTATTAAACAAGATATGAGTGGTGGCACTGGGCAAGTGGGCCCAGTATAAGCTGTGAGCCTGAAACAAAAAAGCAGACTGATGTTTCACAGTCCAAAAAGATTTTTTGTTTTTAAATGTACACTTACACTACTATTAAACAAGATATGAGTGGTGCCACTGGGCAAGTGGGCACAGTATACACTGTAAGCCTGACACAAAAAAGCAGACTGATGTTTCACAGTCCAAAAAGTTTTTTTTGTTTTTAAATGTACACTTACACTACTATTAAACAAGATATGAGTGGTGGCACTGGGCAAGTGGGCACAGTATACACTGTGAGCCTGGCACACACGCTGGCAGGCAGGCAACTGCAATTAGATTACACTAGCAGACTGATGTTTCACAGTCAAAAAAGTTTTCAATTTTTTAAATTTACACTACTGTTACACCAGATATGAGTGGTGGCACTGGGCAAGTGGGCCTGGCACACTCGCTGGCAGGCAGGCAACTGCAATTAGATTACACTAGCAGACTGATGTTTCACAGTCAAAACAGTTTTTTTTTTTAAATTTACACTACTGTTACACCAGATATGAATGGTGGCACTGGGCAAGTGGGCCTGGCACACACGCTGGCAGGCAGGCAACTGCAATTAGATTACACTAGCAGACTGATGTTTCACAGTCAAAAAAGTTTTCTATTTTTTTAAATTTACACTACTGTTACACCAGATATGAGTGGTGTCACTGGGCAAGTGGGCCTGGCACACACGCTGGCAGGCAGGTAACTGCAATTAGATTACACAAGCAGACTGATGTTTCACAGTCAAAAAAGTTTTTTTTTTAAATTTACACTACTGTTACACCAGATATGAGTGGTGGCACTGGGCAAGTGGGCCTGGCACACACGCTGGCAGGCAGGCAACTGCAATTAGATTACACTAGCAGACTGATGTTTCACAGTCAAAAAAGTTTTTTTAAAATTTACACTTCTGTTACACCAGATATGAGTGGTGGCACTGGGCAAGTGGGCCTGGCACACATGCTGGCAAACAGGCAACTGCAATTAGATTACACTAGCAGACTGATGTTTCACAGTCAAAAAAGTTTTTTTTTTAAATTTACACTACTGTTACACCAGATATGAGTGGTGGCACTGGGCAAGTGGGCCTGGCACACACACTGGCAGGCAGGCAGGCAACTGCAATTAGATTACACTAGCAGACTGATGTTTCACAGTCAAAAAAGTTTGTTTGTTTTTAAATTTACACTACTGTTACACCAGATATGAGTGGTGGCACTGGGCAAGTGGGCCTGGCACACACGCTGGCAGGCAGGCAACTGCAATTAGATTACACAAGCAGACTGATGTTTCACAGTCAAAAAAGTTTTTTTTTTTTAAATTTACACTACTGTTACACCAGATATGAGTGGTGGCACTGGGCAAGTGGGCCTGGCACACACGCTGGCAGGCAGGCAACTGCAATTAGAATACACTAGCAGACTGATGTTTCACAGTTGAAAAAGTTTAGTTTTTTTTTAAATTTACACTACTGTTACACCAGATATGAGTGGTGGCACTGGGCAAGTGGGCCTGGCACACACGCTGGCAGGCAGGCAACTGCAATTAGATTACACTAGCAGACTGATGTTTCACAGTCAAAAAAGTTGTTTTTTTTTAAATTTACACTACTGTTACACCAGATATGAGTGGTGGCACTGGGCAACTGGGCCTGGCACACACGCTGGCAGGCAGGCAACTGAAATTAGATTACACAAGCAGACTGATGTTTCACAGTCAAAAAAGTTTTTTTTTTTTAAATTTACACTACTGTTACACCAGATATGAGTGGTGGCACTGGGCAAGTGGGCCTGGCACACACACTGGCAGGCAGGCAACTGCAATTAGATTACAGTAGCAGTCTGATGTTTCACAGTCAAAAAGTTTTTTGTTTTTTTAATTTACACTACTGTTACACCAGATATGAGTGGTGGCACTGGGCAAGTGGGCCTGGCACACACGCTGGCAGGCAGATAACTGCAATTAGATTACACTAGCAGACTGATGTTTCACAGTCAAAAAAGTTTTTTTTTTTTTAAATTTACACTACTGTTACACCAGATATGAGTGGTGGCACTGGGCAAGTGGGCCTGGCACACACGCTGGCAGGCAGGCAACTGCAATTAGATTACACAAGCAGACTGATGTTTCACAGTCAAAAAAGTTTTTTTTTAAATTTACACTACTGTTACACCAGATATGAGTGGTGGCACTGGGCAAGTGGGCCTGGCACACACACTGGCAGGCAGGCAACTGCAATTAGATTACACTAGCAGACTGATGTTTCACAGTCAAAAAAGTTTTTTTTTTTTTTAATTTACACTACTGTTACACCAGATATGAGTGGTGGCACTGGGCAACTGGGCCTGGCACACACGCTGGCAGGCAGGCAACTGCAATTAGATTACACTAGCAGACTGATGTTTCACAGTTGAAAAAGTTTTTTTTTTTTTTTAAATTTACACTACTGTTACACCAGATATGAGTGGTGGCACTGGGCAAGTGGGCCTGGCACACACGCTGGCAGGCAGGCAACTGCAATTAGATTACACTAGCAGACTGATGTTTCACAGTCAAAAAAGTTTTGTTTTTTTATTTACACTACTGTTACACCAGATATGAGTGGTGGCACTGGGCAACTGGGCCTGACACACACGCTGGCAGGCAGGCAACTGAAATTAGATTACACAAGCAGACTGATGTTTCACAGTCAAAAAAGTTTTTTTTTTTTAAATTTACACTACTGTTACACCAGATATGAGTGGTGGCACTGGGCAAGTGGGCCTGGCACACACACTGGCAGGCAGGCAGGCAACTGCAATTAGATTACAGTAGCAGTCTGATGTTTCACAGTCAAAAAAGTTTTTTTTTTAATTTACACTACTATTACACCAGATATGAGTGGTGGCACTGGGCAAGTGGGCCTGGCACACGCTGGCAGGCAGGCAACTGCAATTAGATTACACTAGCAGACTGATGTTTCACAGTTGAAAAAGTTTTTTTTTTAAATTTACACTACTGTTACACCAGATATGAGTGGTGGCACTGGGCAAGTGGGCCTGGCACACACGCTGGCAGGCAGGCAACTGCAATTAGATTACACAAGCAGACTGATGTTTCACAGTCAAAAAAGTTTTTTTTTTTTAAATTTACACTACTGTTACACCAGATATGAGTGGTGGCACTGGGCAAGTGGGCCTGGCACACACGCTGGCAGGCAGGCAACTGCAATTAGAATACACTAGCAGACTGATGTTTCACAGTTGAAAAAGTTTAGTTTTTTTTTAAATTTACACTACTGTTACACCAGATATGAGTGGTGGCACTGGGCAAGTGGGCCTGGCACACACGCTGGCAGGCAGGCAACTGCAATTAGATTACACTAGCAGACTGATGTTTCACAGTCAAAAAAGTTGTTTTTTTTTAAATTTACACTACTGTTACACCAGATATGAGTGGTGGCACTGGGCAACTGGGCCTGGCACACACGCTGGCAGGCAGGCAACTGAAATTAGATTACACAAGCAGACTGATGTTTCACAGTCAAAAAAGTTTTTTTTTTTTAAATTTACACTACTGTTACACCAGATATGAGTGGTGGCACTGGGCAAGTGGGCCTGGCACACACACTGGCAGGCAGGCAACTGCAATTAGATTACAGTAGCAGTCTGATGTTTCACAGTCAAAAAGTTTTTTGTTTTTTTAATTTACACTACTGTTACACCAGATATGAGTGGTGGCACTGGGCAAGTGGGCCTGGCACACACGCTGGCAGGCAGATAACTGCAATTAGATTACACTAGCAGACTGATGTTTCACAGTCAAAAAAGTTTTTTTTTTTTAAATTTACACTACTGTTACACCAGATATGAGTGGTGGCACTGGGCAAGTGGGCCTGGCACACACGCTGGCAGGCAGGCAACTGCAATTAGATTACACAAGCAGACTGATGTTTCACAGTCAAAAAAGTTTTTTTTTTTTTTAATTTACACTACTGTTACACCAGATATGAGTGGTGGCACTGGGCAACTGGGCCTGGCACACACGCTGGCAGGCAGGCAACTGCAATTAGATTACACTAGCAGACTGATGTTTCACAGTTGAAAAAGTTTTTTTTTTTTTTTAAATTTACACTACTGTTACACCAGATATGAGTGGTGGCACTGGGCAAGTGGGCCTGGCACACACGCTGGCAGGCAGGCAACTGCAATTAGATTACACTAGCAGACTGATGTTTCACAGTCAAAAAAGTTTTGTTTTTTTATTTACACTACTGTTACACCAGATATGAGTGGTGGCACTGGGCAACTGGGCCTGACACACACGCTGGCAGGCAGGCAACTGAAATTAGATTACACAAGCAGACTGATGTTTCACAGTCAAAAAAGTTTTTTTTTTTTTTAAATTTACACTACTGTTACACCAGATATGAGTGGTGGCACTGGGCAAGTGGGCCTGGCACACACACTGGCAGGCAGGCAGGCAACTTCAATTAGATTACAGTAGCAGTCTGATGTTTCACAGTCAAAAAAGTTTTTTTTTTAATTTACACTACTATTACACCAGATATGAGTGGTGGCACTGGGCAAGTGGGCCTGGCACACGCTGGCAGGCAGGCAACTGCAATTAGATTACACTAGCAGACTGATGTTTCACAGTTGAAAAAGTTTTTTTTTAAAATTTACACTACTGTTACACCAGATATGAGTGGTGGCACTGGGCAACTGGGCCTGGCACACACGCTGGCAGGCAGGCAACTGCAATTAGATTACACTAGCAGACTGATGTTTTACAGTCAAAAAAGTTTTTTTTTTAAAATTTACACTACTGTTACACCAGATATGAGTGGTGGCACTGGGCAAGTGGGCCTGGCACACACGCTGGCAGGCAGGCAACTGCAATTAGATTACAGTAGCAGTCTGATGTTTCACAGTCAAAAAAGTTGTTTTATTTTAAATTTACACTACTGTTACAGCAGATATAAGTGGTGGCACTGGGCAAGTGGGCCTGGCACACACGCTGGCAGGCAGGAAACTGCAATTAGATTACACAAGCAGACTGATGTTTCACAGTCAAAAAAGTTTTTTTTTTTTAAATTTACACTACTGTTACACCAGATATGAGTGGTGGCACTGGGCAAGTGGGCCTGGCACACACACTGGCAGGCAGGCAACTGCAATTAGATTACACTAGCAGACTGATGTTTCACAGTCAAAAAAGTTTTTTTTTTAAATTTACACTACTGTTACACCAGATATGAGTGGTGGAACTGGGCAAGTGGGCCTGGCACACACGCTGGCAGGCAGGAAACTGCAATTAGATTACACAAGCAGACTGATGTTTCACAGTCAAAAAGGTTGTTTTATTTTAAATTTACACTACTGTTACAGCAGATATGAGTGGTGGCACTGGGCAAGTGGGCCTGGCACACACGCTGGCAGGCAGGCAACTGCAATTAGATTACACTAGCAGACTGATGTTTCACAGTCAAAAAAGTTTTCTATTTTTTTAAATTTACACTACTGTTACAGCAGATATGAGTGGTGGCACTGGGCAAGTGGGCCTGGCACACACGCTGGCAGGCAGGCAACTGCAATTAGATTACAGTAGCAGTCTGATGTTTCACAGTCAAAAAAGTTTTTTTTTTTAAATTTACACTACTGTTACACCAGATATGAGTGGTGGCACTGGGCAAGTGGGCCTGGCACACACGCTGGTAGGCAGGCAACTGCAATTAGATTACACTAGCAGACTGATGTTTCACAGTCAAAAAAGTTTTTTTTTTTAAATTTACACTACTGTTACAGCAGATATGAGTGGTGGCACTGGGCAAGTGGGCCTGGCACACACGCTGGCAGGCAGGCAACTGCAATTAGATTACACTAGCAGACTGATGTTTCACAGTCAAAAAAGTTTTCTATTTTTTTAAATTTACACTACTGTTACAGCAGATATGAGTGGTGGCACTGGGCAAGTGGGCCTGGCACACACGCTGGCAGGCAGGCAACTGCAATTAGATTACAGTAGCAGTCTGATGTTTCACAGTCAAAAAAGTTGTTTTATTTTAAATTTACACTACTGTTACAGTAGATATGAGTGGTGGCACTGGGCAAGTGGGCCTGGCACACACGCTGGCAGGCAGGAAACTGCAATTAGATTACACAAGCAGACTGATGTTTCACAGTCAAAAAAGTTTTTTTTTAAAAATTTACACTACTGTTACACCAGATATGAGTGGTGGCACTGGGCAAGTGGGTCTGGCACACACACTGGCAGGCAGGCAACTGCAATTAGATTACACAAGCAGACTGATGTTTCACAGTCAAAAACGTTTTTTTTTTTAAATTTACACTACTGTTACACCAGATATGAGTGGTGGCACTGGGCAAGTGGGCCTGGCACACATGCTGGCAGGCAGGCAACTGCAATTAGATTACACTAGCAGACTGATGTTTCACAGTCAAAAAAGTTTTTTTTTTTTTAAATTTACACTACTGTTACACCAGATATGAGTGGTGGCACTGGGCAAGTGGCTTGGCAGGCAGGCAACTGCAATTAGATTACACAGGAAAAAAAACAAAAAAAATAAAAAATGATGTTCTAGCCCTAAAAAGGGCTTTTTGGGGTGCTGTCCTTACAGCAGAGATCATCAGATGAGTCCTTCAGGACTGTAGTGGACACTGAATACACTAGCCTAGCTATCAATTTCCCTATTAAATCACCAGCAGCTACACTGTCCCTCCTCTCACTAACAATGCAGCTTCCGAATGAATCTAAAATGGCTGCTGTCCAGGAGCTGGGAGGGTCTGGGAGGGAGGGTCTGCTGCTGATTGGCTGGAATGTGTCTGCAGACTGTGAGATACATTGTCAAAGTTTACTCAATAATGACGAATAGGGGGCGGATCGAACATCGCATATGTTCGCCCTCTGCCGCGAACACGAACATGCTATGTTCGCCGGGAACTGGTTATGTGGCTAGAATGGAATGCACAGCTTTTTATAGGAAAACAGACATGTTGTATCTGCTGTTCAACATATGAAACAATAATAATGCCTCTAAATGTGAGTCAGTTATTATCTGTAAATATTGGTAACAAGGTAACCAAATACTTATACCTTTTAATACCGAGGACCTATGTCAAAGGCCAGTATCTAATACCTGTACTTTTTAATAACTGATGATAATACTAAGTATGAAAAGTCCAAAGTTAGTACGAGAGAACATTAATGTTTGCTATCAACTGTATAATAAGTAATGCCTCTAAATATGAGTGGTTATTTTATCTCTGGAAATACCAGAAACCTATACCTGTTAAATACCAGTGATGAGGCAATAATATATAGAATCAAAATACTCTGGAAATACCCGAGACCTATACCAAAGAAACAATATTGATGTCTCTGAAGTGGAGTCAAAAGTTATTCCCTGTGAATATCAATGACACAGTAACAAGAGACCTATACCTTTTAGTACCAGAGACCTATGTCAAAGGCCCGTATCTAATGCCTATACCTTTGGTTACCAATGATAATACTAGTTATAAAAAATCAAAGCTTGTACCAGAGGGCATTGTTAGATATATAATAGGAAATGCCTCTAAATGTGAGCAGTTGTTTTGTCTCTGGACATACCAGAAACCTATACCTGTTAATTACCAGTAATAGGACAGTAATATAGAATCAGAATTCTCTGGAGATACCAGAGACCTATACCTTTTATTTACTGATAATAGTACTGGGTATGGAGAATCAGAGACTCATATCAATTGTGTGGATAGTCCAGTATCTGATTAATTTTTTTTCCAATCTATTGTGTAATTTGGGACGACAACGTTATTTCATCCAATCATAATGCTCCGTGCCGATTGACAATCATATCGACCAATGATCGCAATTATTAACAGTTGCCTTAACCAATGAGAATGAATGATAAACAAATGAATAATTTTGAGATACCTGGCGTTTGTTTTGAAATACTGCTAATAAAATATATAATTCACATACATATTAGGTAAATAGCAGTTTATTATTGTTTTTGGTAGATGCTCTCAATCCAGAACACAATATGAGAAGGTAACGATATACACTGATTGACACGTACATCATCCAATCCTCTCGCCAATAATATGATAGGTTTACAACACGGCCAATCCTGATACAGCTAAGGGTATTTAAATCCCACGAGAAGTAAGTGTGATTGCCCTTTGATACAGCCACCACGGCGAAACGCGTCAGTGGTGTCCCCTTTCCCTCTCCCTTTTTTTAGACAGCTATGCTTACTTTCATACTAACGGTATTACAAGGTATATAACTATATTCTGTGCTGAGGGCACTCCTCACTACATACTGGAACGCTAATTCAGCTTTATGGCTCCCTAACATGAGCTCATATCTTTGCTCTATCATGGTAAACTAACAGGTATAGGTCTCTGGTGTTCCAAGAGAGAAAATTACTAACTTAGAAGCATTTTTTATCAGATACTGGACAGTTCACTCAATTTATAACTCTTCATATCTATGATCTATCATGGCAATCTAACAGGTATAGGTCTCTGGTATTCCCAGAGAGTAATTTACTGACTCAGAAGCATTTTTTATCAGATACTGGACTGTCCACACAATTGATGTGAGTCTCTGACTCTCCATATCCAGTACCATTATCAGTAACTAAAAGTATAGGTCTCTGGTATCTCCAGAGAATTCTCATTCTATATTACTGTCCTATTACTGGTTATTAAGATGTATAGGTTTCAGGTATTTCCAGAGACAAAACAACTGCTTACATTTAGAGGCATTTCCTATTATATATCTAACAATGCCCTCTGGTACAAGTTTTGATTTTGTATAACTAGTATTATAATTGGTAACCAAAGGTATAGGCATTAGATACGGGCCTTTGACATAGGTCTCTGTTACTAAAAGGTATAGGTCTCTTGTTACTGTGTCATTGATATTCACAGGGAATAACTTTTGACTCCACTTCAAAGACATCATTATTGTTTCTTTGGTATAGGTCTCTGGTATTTCCAGAGTATTTTGATTCTATATATTATTGCCTCATCACGGGTATTTAACAGGTATAGGTCTCTGGTATTTCCAGAGATAAAATAACCACTCATATTTAGAAGAATTACTTATTATACAGTTGATAGCAAACATTAATGTTCTCTCGTACTAACTTTGGACTTTTCATACTTAGTATTATCATCAGTAATTAAAAAGTACAGGTATTAGATACTAGCCTTTGACATAGGTACTCGGTATTAAAAGGTATAGGTCTTTGGTGCCCTTGTCACCAATATTTACAGATAATAACTGACTCACATTTAGAGGCATTATTATTGTTTCATATGTTGAACAGCAGATACAACATGTCTGTTTTCCTACAAAAAGCTGTGAATTCCATTCTAGCCAGATAACCAATTCCTGTGAGCTCAGATAGTATATTCACATTAAGATTTTGTTACAGATAGAACCTCTTAGGGTCGCCTATTATATAGGTATTATTCAGGCCGTGAGGTTTTCACCTTGGTTCCATGTCTTTTTTTACTTTATCCTGATAAAGTAAGCATATGCAAATTTTAAACTAGTTACCTCCATACCCCTCATTTTTAATCTATTAAATAAAAGTTAAGTTTTATTTTCAATTTTCATCCTTTGCTCCAATATTAATTATTTACTTATTAAACGTTGTTAGTGCTACATTTGTATTCTTTTTTCAGTTCTTTACTGATTTGTTTCAAATTATTGATCGGTACAAGCACCATCCCCTGTGAGATAATTACTACTCAGTAACCACATATATGGGAACGTTAAACATAAGTAGTGCCATGGGTTTTTCTGTTATGTCCCAGTCTTCCTCCCTGAACCAGGACAGTTTAAGTTGCTCATCACATCAGATTTAAATGTAATATGTGTGCCTTTAATGACACAAAAGATGTTTAAGAGGCAGTATTCAAAAGTATGACAGGAGAGGGAAAGAATATCTCACTGTGCAATTTTCATGTCTCTCTCTCGGAAAAAAAAAGTAAATTAAAACAAAAAAGAATGTATAATAATATATATATATATATATATATATATATATAAATGTTGTAAAGAAGGGCACTCACAGGATTTTTGTTTCAACACTGCTAGTATTTATTCTGAATATATCAGAATTTAAACATGAATAATCATAGTCGACTATGATTATTCATGTTTAAATTCTGATATATTCAGAATAAATACTATCAGTTGTTGAAATAAAAAATCCTGTGAGTGCCCTTCTTTACAACAAATATTAATACAAGTCTTTTGAGGATTGCACCCAGGTTGGAGCTACACCACAGAGGTTGGAGTGCTGGGCCACTGGCTGATTGACATTATATATATATATATATATATATATATATATATATATCTTGTAAGTTTCCACTGGAATAGGGCCCTCAATTCCCCCTGTATTTGTCTGTAAAATTTTGTCTTTTGTCATTTATTGTATTGTTTCTCCGTTGTACTTTTATCCTTGTACCCATGGGCAGCACTGCGGGATCTGTTGGCGCTTTATAAATAAATAATAATAACAATAATATATATATATATACAGTATATTTATATATATGTGTGTGTGTGTGTGTGCAAGGTTTAGCTAGAATCAATATAATACAGAGAGAGTACATAAACACCCCTAAATCAGCATGAAACTACAATTCATGAGTTCCATAGGATCCCCACAAGTAAGAAGCAAAAAGTATGACCAGTTTGTTTCAGCACTAAAGGAGCACTCAGGTGCACAAGTCTCTGTAGATAGTTATATGAATAATGTAAATAGAAAACCTGGTAATAGATTCCACTTACTAGAACATACCTCATATACAGTATGTGACCCCAATAATAGTTATATTCTAGTATATCCTCTATTTCTGTATAAGGTTCATTATTTTTAATGTTTCGGACTCTTCTGGGGCTATACTATTTCAGACTTTGGAGACCATATACGGAAATAGAGGAGATACCAGGATATACCTATTATTATGGACAAATTTATACCTTATACTCTACCCATACTTTATATGATTTGAGGGCTTTAAAAGTACTATCCACTACTCCTGGCACCTACAAGACCACCATCTCTACCTTAGTCATATGGACTAATAAGACCCACACTGACAAGGTACAATAGCCCACTACACAGGAGGTCTCTCCCTCACAGAAGCAGCAAATTACCTCATATCAATTGAAGTATGTTTTAGTAAATGGAACCTATTACCAGATTTTCTATTTACATTATTCATATAACTATCTACAGAATGCTACTTTAGTGCTGAAACAAACTTGCTGTTGTGTATATATAATGTATATATAAAGGGCTGGTCTATAACTTTTCCAGGGCTGGTTTTTATTCCCAGTCCGGCCCTGCCCTATATCTACCAGTCCTGCTGCCAGACAGACATTACCTGTCATTAAAACTACTTTTGAAATTAATCTGTCCCTTGAAATTACATGGGATTATAATATTGTTATTTAACATATTATTTAGATACTGAACATGCATCTTTGTTGTCTGTGGGATTTAGAAAGAATATACAATCGTAATCAACTTTCTAATTTACATAAATATGTAATAAGCTTCATTCTCTTGCAGTATCTAACAAAACCTTTCTGGGTTTTCAGACTCCCATTGATTTCTATGGCATTCACGGCCTCAAGGGTGGCAGTTTGAAGGATAGGTTTGAAGGCTGCGGCGGAAAAGACGTGAGCGTACCTGTTGAATGTTTGATAACTTAATAATTCAAATAGCGTAGGAAAAAGATAGTCCCCAGCACTCAATTATAGTTTAAAGCAATTTATTCACATAAAAATCAGCTGATTTTTATGTGAATAAATTGCCTTAAACTATAATTGAGTGCTGTAGACTATCTTTTACCTACATTGTTTGCTGGAGGATTAGGCAGTATCCTCAAAACTTGCGTGCACTCCATATCCTCTGTGCTGTTCTCTTCATTCTATTTTGTAATAATTCAAATAGAGTCGACTATGACGGCGAATGATCAGTATTCCGCTTGAATAAGACAAGCATCGATCTGAGTCGTATTTGATCTCGCGGGAGCGTATATTACGTCACATATTTCAACATTTGACGATGTTGGTGCTTTGTTAAATATGGTGGATCAAATTTGCATCTAATTTGACGCGAGATTCCAGCGTATTCTATCGTATTCACAGTTTAAGCTTTGATAAATAGGCCCCATTATCTGAATAAAAAATTATTCTCTGTCAGGAAATTAAGATCTATGAGTCTGTACCTGTAGAGACTAAAGCTACATTGACAAACATTTTGATTTGCTGTGCAGCTTCTTATTAAAATGTTGCCATGAGCTCTTCAAAATAAATTTCTCTTGTTTCACATTCCTATACATTCAAGCAACAACAATAGTCCGACATTAACATCAATATCAGTAAGCAACAAGCAGCAATAGTCCGACATTAACATCAATATCAGTAAGCAACAAGCAGCAATAGTCCGACATTAACATCAATATCAGTAAGCAACAAGCAGCAATAGTCAGACATTAACATCAATATCAGTAAGCAACAAGCAGCAATAGTCCGACAATAGCATCAATATCAGTAAGCAACAACAATAGTCCGACAATAACATCAATATCAGTAAGCAACAAGCAGCAATAGTCCGACAATAGCATCAATATCAGTAAGCAACAAGCAGCAATAGTCCGACAATAACATCAATATCAGTAAGCAACAAGCAGCAATAGTCCGACATTAACATCAATATCAGTAAGCAACAAGCAGCAATAGTCCGACAATAGCATCAATATCAGTAAGCAACAAGCAGCAATAGTCCGACAATAGCATCAATATCAGTAAGCAACAAGCAGCAATAGTCCGACAATAACATCAATATCAGTAAGCAACAAGCAGCAATAGTCCGACATTAACATCAATATCAGTAAGCAACAAGCAGCAATAGTCCGACAATAGCATCAATATCAGTAAGCAACAAGCAGCAATAGTCCGACAATAACATCAATATCAGTAAGCAACAAGCAGCAATAGTCCGACAATAGCATCAATATCAGTAAGCAACAAGCAGCAATAGTCCGACAATAACATCAATATCAGTAAGCAACAAGCAGCAATAGTCCGACATTAACATCAATATCAGTAAGCAACAAGCAGCAATAGCACTTATTACTAAACTCTGGTTTTACTTTGAGCACACCCCATATTCACTTAAAGGGACAGTCTAATCAAAATTAAACTTTCATGATTCAGATAGGGCATGTAATTTTAAACAACTTTAAAATGTCCCTTTTGGCCAAAGCATAGTTGTGTACACAGCTTTTATGCTTAGCTATGGTTAGTACAGTGATTCAGAACCATTCCAGTACAGCTGTTTTGTGAGAATCTGCCTATAAGCAGATTGAAGTAAAAAGGTTATTGTGAACCTCATCTTACCCAGAATACTTTGCTGTATTGGAAACAATTGGCTAGATTAGGAGTTTGGCGTTAGAGGCGGCATGCTAAGGCACTGTGGCTGAGCTCTGTAGCAACCCAAGGGTTGCAGGTTCGATCCCCGGCGAGGTCCACTCAGCCTTTCATCCTTCCTAGGTCGATAAAATGAGCAGCGCCTTGAGACCCTTACAGGTGATTAGCCGCGCTTTATAAGTACCCAATACATACATACATACATTAAGTTGTTTAAAATTGTATGCTCTATCTGAATCATAAAAGAGAGGCTGTGCGGTGCTAACGAGCAGTTTATGCCCACCACTCACTTACAGACAGCGCTGGTATTATGGGTTTTTACAACCCAGACAAGAAGTGAGCGTTGAGCAAAATTTTGCTCCTTACAGCACTTCAATACCAGCGCTGCTTACGTTAGCGGTTAGCTGTTGTAACATGCTCGTGCACGATTTCCCCATAGGAATCAATAGGGAGAGCCGGCTGAAAAAAAGTCTAACACCTGCCAAAAAGCAGTGTAAAGCTCCTTAACGCAGCCCCATTGATTTTATGTCTACACCTAACACCCTAACATGAACCCTGAGTCTAAACACCCCTAATCGTACACTTATTAACCCCTAATCTGCCGCCCCGACATCGCCGCAACCTACATTATATTATTAACCCCTAACCTGCCACTCCGGACACCGCTGCCACCTACATTATACTTATGAACCCCTAATCTGCTGCCCCCAACATCGCCGACACCTACATTATATTTATTAACCCCTAATCTGCCGCCCCCTATGTCGCCGCCACCTACCTACATTTATTAACCCCTAATCTGCTGCCCCCAACGTCGCCGCCACTATAATAAACATATTAACCCCTAAACAGCCGCACTCCCGCCTCGCAAACATTAGTTAAATATTATTAACCCCTAATCTGCCGGCCCTAACATCGACGCCACCTACCTACATTTACACCACTATATTAAAGTTATTAACCCCTAAACCTAAGTCTAACCCTAAACCTAACACCCCCTAATTTAAATATGAATAAAAGAAATCTAAATAAAATTACTATAATTAACTAAATTATTCCTATTTAAAGCTAAATACTTACCTGTAAAATAAACCCTAAGATAGCTACAATATAACTAATAGTTACATTGTAGCTAGCTTAGGGTTTATTTTTATTTTACAGGTAAGTTTGTATTTATTTTAACTAGGTAGAATAGTTACTAAATACAGTAGTTATTAACTATTTAATAACTACCTAGCTAAAATAAATACAAACTGACCTGTAAAATAAAACCTAACCTAAGTTACAATTACACCTAACACTACACTATAATTAAATAAATTAACTAAATTAAATACAATTAAATAAAATTATCTAAAGTACAAAAAACCCCACTAAATTACAGAAAATAAAAAACAAATTACAAGATTTTTAAACTAATTACACCTAATCTAATCCCCTAACAAAATAAAAAAGCCCCCGCAAAATAAAAAAAGCCCTACACTAAATTACAAATAGCCCTTATTGGATCAGCCAATAGGATTGAACTTCAATCCTATTGGCTGATTGCATCAGCCAATAGGATTTTTTCTACCTTAATTCCGATTGGCTGATAGAACTCTATCATCCAATCGGAATTGAAGGGACGCCATCTTGGATTACGTCACTTAAAGGTACCTTCATTCTGTGTTAGCCGTCGATTGAAGAGGATGCTCCGCGTCGGATGTCTTGAAGATGGACATGCTCCGTGCCGGATGGCTGAAGATAGAAGATGCCGTCTGGATGAAGACTTCTGCCCATCTGGAGGACCACTATGCCCGGCTTGGATGAAGACTTCTCCCGGCTTCGTTGAGGACTTCGGCCCGGTTGGGTGAAGACTTCTCCCGGTAAGGTGATCTTCAAGGGGTTAGTGTTAGGTTTTTTTAAGGGGGTATTGGGTGGGTTTTATAGAAGGGTTGGTTGTGTGGGTGGTGGGTTTTAATGTTAGGGGGATTTTTTATTTTTTTTACAGGTAAAAGAGCTGATTACTTTGGGGCAATGCCCCGCAAAAGGCCCTTTTAAGGGCTATTTGTAATTTAGTGTAGGGTAGGGCTTTTTTTATTTTGGGGGGCTTTTTATTTTGTTAAGGGGATTAATTGTATTTAATTTAGGGAATTAATTTAATTATAGTGTAGTGTTAGGTGTAATTGTAACTTAGGTTAGGTTTTATTTTACAGGTAACTTTGAATTTATTTTAGCTAGGTAGTTATTAAATAGTTAATAACTATTTAGTAACTATTCTACCTAGTTAAAATAAATACAAACTTGCCTGTAAAATAAAAATAAACCCTAAGCTAGCTACAACGTAACTATTAGTTATATTGTAGCTAGCTTAGGGTTTATTTTACAGGTAAGTATTTAGTTTTAAATAGGAATAATTTAGTTAATTATAGGAGTTTTATTTAGATTTATTTAAATTATATTTATGTTAGGGGGGGTTAGGGTTAGACTTAGATTTAGGGGTTAATAACTTTAGTATAGTGGCGGTGACGTTGGGGGCGGCAGATTAAGGGTTAATAAATGTAGGTAGGTGTCACGATGTTAGGGAAGGCAGATTAGGGGTTAATAATATTTAACTAATGTTTGCGAGTTGGGTGTACAGCGGTTTAGGGGTTAATATATTTATTATAGTGACGGCGATGTCTGGTTCAGCAGATTAGGGGTTAAAAATTTAATTTTAGTGTTTGCGATGTGGGGGGCCTCGGTTTTGGGGTTTATAGGTAGTTTATGGGTGTTAGTGTACTTTTTAGCACTTTAGTTAAGAGTTTTATGCTACGGCGTTGTAGTGTAAAACTCTTAACTACTGACTTTAAAATGCGATACCAGGCTTGACAGGAGAGGGTCTACCGCTCACATTTTGTCAGACTCGTAATACCGGCGCTATGCAAGTCCCAATGAAAAAAGAGGATACGCAATTTATGTGAGTGGATTTGCAGTATTTCCAAGTCTGAACAAAAAAGTGAGCGGTACACCTGTACCTTCAAGACTCGTAATACCAGCGGGCGTTAAAAAGCAGCGTTGGGACTGGCCAACGCTGCTTTTTAAGCCTAACGCAAGACTCGTAATCTAGCCGAATGTATCTAGAAGTCTTCTGTGGGAAAAGCAAGCCTTCTGACTTGTTAATGGGCTACACAATGAGTTACATTTTGTGCACAGTGGACGATTTTAATCTTAGTTTTTGCCTCCCTATCCGCTAGATTATGAGTCTTGCATTAGGCTTAAAAAGCAGCATTGGCCGGTCCCAACACTGCTTTTTAACGCCCGCTGTTATTACGAGTCTTGAAGGTACAGGTGTACCGCTCACTTTTTTGGCCAGACTTGGAAATACCGCAAATCCACTTACGTAAATTGTGTATCCTCTTTTTTCAATGGGACTTGCATAGCGCCGGTATTACGAGTCTGACAAAAAGTGAGCGGTAGACCCTCTTCTGTCAAGACTGGTACCGCATTTTAAAGTCAGTAGTTAAGACTTTTATGGTACAAACGCTGTAGCATAAAACTCTTAACTAAAGTGCTAAAAAGTACACTAACACCCATAAACTACCTATTAACCCCTAAACCAAGGCCCTCCCGCATCGCAAACACTAAAATTAATTTTTAACCCCTAATCTGCTGAACCGGACATCACCGCCACTATAATAAATATATTAACCCCTAAACCGCCGCACTCCTGCCTCGCAAACATTAGTTAAATATTATTAACCCCTAATCTGCCATCCCTAACATCACCGACACCTACCTACATTTATTAACCCCTAATCTGCCGCCACTATACTAAAGTTATAAACCCCTAAATCTAAGTCTAACCCTAACACCCCCTAACTTAAATATAATTTAAATAAATCTAAATAAAATTACTATAATTAACTAAATAATTCCTATTTAAAACTAAATACTTACCTGTAAAAAAAATACCTAAGATAGCTACAATATAACTAATAGTTACATTGTATCTAGCTTAGGGTTTATATTTATTTTACAGTCAAGTTTGTATTTATTTTAACTTGGTAGAATAGTTACTAAATAGTTATTAACTATTTAATAACTACCTAGCTAAAATAAATACAAAGTTACCTGTAAAATAAAACCTAACCTAAGTTACAATTACACCTAACAGTACACTATAATTAAATTAATTCCCTAAATTAAACACAATTAAATACAATTAAATAAAATTATCTAAAGTACAAAACCCCCCCACTAAATTACAGAAAATAATAAACAAATTACAAGATTTTTAAACTAATTAGACCTAATCTAATCCCCTAACAAAATAAAAAAGCCCCCCAAAAATAAAAAAGCCCTACCCTACACTAAATTACAAATAGCCCTTAAAAGGGCCTTTTGCGGGGCATTGCCCCAAAGTAATTAGCTCTCTTACCTGTAAAAAAATTACAAATCCCCCCCAACATTAAAACCCACCACCCACACCACAAACCCTACTCTAAAACCCACCCAATACCCCCTTAAAAAAACCTAACACTAACCCCTTGAAGATCACCTTACCGGGAGAAGTCTTCACTCAACCGGGCCAAAGTCCTCAACGAAGCCGGGAGAAGTCTTCATCCAAGTCGGGCGAAGTGGTCCTCCAGACGGGCAGAAGTCTTCATCCAGATGGCATCTTCTATCTTCATCCATCCAGCGCGGAGCGGGTCCATCTTCAAGACATCTGATGCGGAGCATCCTCTTCAATCGATGGCTAACATAGAATGAAGGTACCTTTAAGTCACGTCATCCAAGATGGCGTCCCTTCAATTCCGATTGGCTGACAGAATTCTATCAGCCAATCGGAATTAAGGTAGAAAAAATCCTATTGGCTGATGCAATCAGCCAATAGGATTGAAGTTCAATCCTATTGGCTGATCCAATCAGCCAATAGAATGCGAGCTCAATCCTATTGGCTGATTAGATCAGCCAATAGTTTTGAATTTCAATCCTATTGGCTGATTGCATCAGTCAATAGGATTTTTTCTACATTAATTCCGATTGGCTGATAGAATTCTATCAGCCAATTGGAATTGAAGGGACGCCATCTTGGATGACGTCACTTAAAGGTACCTTCATTCTGTGTTAGCCGTCGATTGAAGAGGATGCTCCACGTCGGATGTCTTGAAGATGGAACCGCTCCACGCCGGATGGATGAAGATAGAAGATGCCATCTGGATGAAAACTTCTGCCCATCTGGAGGACATCTTCGCCCGGCTTGGATGAAGACTTCTCCCGGCTTCGTTGAGGACTTCGGCCCAGTTGGGTGAAGACTTCTCTCGGTAAGGTGATCTTCAAGGGGTTAGTGTTAGGTTTTTTTAAGGGGGTATTGGGTGGGTTTTAGAGTAGGGTTGGTTGTGTGGTTGGTGGGTTTTAATGTTGGGGGGGATTTGTAATTTTTTTTACAGGTATGAGAGCTGATTACTTTGGGGCAATGCCCCGCAAAAGGCCCTTTTAAGGGCTATTTGTAATTTAGTGTAGGGTAGGGATTTTTTTATTTTGGGGGTCTTTTTATTTTGTTAGATTTGTTAGATTTTGGGGATTAGATTATGTGTAATTAGTTTAAAAATATTGTAATTTGTTTATTATTTTCTGTAATTTAGTGTTTGTTTGTTTTTTTGTACTTTAGATAATTTTATTTAATTGTATTAATTGTATTTAATTGTATTTAATTGTATTTAATTTATTTAATTATAGTGCAGTGTTAGGTGTAATTGTAACTTAGGTTAGGTTTTATTTTACAGGTCAATTTGTATTTATTTTAGCTAGGTAGTTATTAAATAGTTAATAACTATTTAGTAACTATTCTACCTAGTTAAAATAAATACAAACTTGCCTGTAAAATAAAAATAAACCCTAAGCTAGCTACAATGTAACTATTAGTTATATTGTAGCTAGCTTAGGGTTTATTTTACAGGTAAGTATTTCGTTTTAAATAGAAATAATTTAGCTAATTATAGTAATTTTATTAGATTTCTTTTAATTATATTTAAGTTAGAGGGTGTTAGGTTTAGGGTTAGACTTAGGTTTAGGGGTTAGTAACTTTAATATAGTGGCGGCGGCATATTAGGGGTTAATAAATGTAGGTAGGTGGCGTCGTTGTTAGGGCCGGCAGATTAGGGGTTAATAATATTTAACTAATGTTTGCAAGGCGGGAGTGCGGCGGTTTAGGGGTTAATATGTTTATTATAGTGACGGCGACGTTGGGGGCAGCAAATAGGGGTTAATAAATGTAGGTAGGTGGCAGATTAGGGGCTAATAAATATAATGTAGGTGTCGGCGATGTTGGGGGCAGCAGATTAGGGGTTCATAAGCATAATGTAGGTGGCGGCGGTATCCAGAGCGGCAGATTAGGGGTTAATAATATAATGTAGGTTGCTGCGATGTCAGGGGCGGCAGATTAGGGGTTAATAAGTGTAAGATTAGGGTTGTTTAGACTCAGGGTTCATGTTAGGGTGTTAGGTGTAGACATAAAATGTATTTCCCCATAGGAATCAATAGGGCTGCGTTAAGGAGCTTTACGCTGCTTTTTGGCAGGTGTTAAACTTTTTATCAGCCGGCTCTCCCCGTTGATTCCTATGGGGAAATTGTGCATGAGCATGTTACACCAGCTCACCGCTAACGTAAGCAGCGCTGGTATTGGTGTGCGGTAAGGAGCAAAATTTTGCTCAATGCTCACTTCTTGTCTGGGTTGTAAAAACCCATAATACCAGCGCTGTCTGTAAGTGAGCGGTGAGCATAAACTGCTTGTTAGCACCGCACAGCCTCTAACGCCTCTAACTCGTAATCTAGCAGTATGTTTTTAAAAGTTGTTTTTAACTAGGAAGTCAATTTCACCCTACAGTGATTCAACCTACTCCAAGCTGATTAGTGGCAAAAACTACAATTCAGGTGTACTGGGATTGTTCTGAACCACTGTACTAACCCTGATTAAGATTAAAAGATGTTCATGCAGCAATGCTATGGTTTAAAGTCTGCCTATAATTTCAGAATGTTTGCATCTGTAAAAAAAGACTGTTTGAATAGTGGATTGGAAGTGTAAACAGCAATATCTTATGTCATTTAGGCAATATTTATATGCCATTATACATCTTATAGATATCATTTATTTATGTAAAGATACAGACACAAAGAAAATAATGTGTAAATTCATATAGGGGCAGGGCAGGGCATTCAGCAAAGGGACATAAGGTGGCTTGGCTGATTGGACCCACACATTTGCCTCACCCAGCACCCCCAAATGATAAAGGTGGCCCTAGACCATATAATGTGCTTAACATGATAAAAACGCAAACTAGACTGTGGAAACTTACATCCAGTCTTCATGTTCATAGTTTAAACCCTTGGCTGCTAGAGAGAGCTGCAAACCACTGGGTTATATTCAATTCTGTTATAAAAGTGAGAACAGAACAGGGAAAGGTCTAAATAAACAAGTGTCTTCCCAAGAAGCCACCTTAACCAAATTGATCCATTCTATAAGGTTAGAAGAAAAAGGGACAATGAGTCACAGACATCCCCATGGAATCCACATGTAACTATTCATCGTGGGCAAAAGAAAGTTTGGCAAAAAAAAACATCAACCAATGTCTTATGTTCCACAAGGCTAAGAGGAAGAGAGACAATAAGCCACAGGTCCACAAAGGAAGCAACATATAATTTGTTAAAAAATTAGATATAATATAATATGCACTTACCAAGTAGTCACACCAACCAAATTTAATGGTTCTACAAGGTTAGGAGGGACCGTGATAATAAGCCACAGACCCACCATGTAATCCAAGTCCAAGCGTTTGTCCCAGGCAAAAAAACTTTCTAAACAAAAAAGGCTTCCAGGTAGCCAAAACCACCACATTTACCCATTCCACAAGGTTAGCAGTAGGGAGAGGTAGCAAACAACAAGCTCATTAGCAAGTGTGTGTTCCTAACAAAAAAAATGTTTTGCACAAAATATTTTTGTAGAGGTCCTTACTATACTGCATTCCAAAGCACTTTCACAGGTTGGGCACTCAATCTCATTGTCCCTCTGCAGCTTTGCATACTTTATTTATATTATGGGTTTTATTAAGAAACTTGGCACAACCCTAGCCCCAACTAAAGACACCCAGACCACACTCCTGAGATATTCAGCCACTCCTCCAGCCCACCATGAAACTAGCCTGAGATCATGGCTGCACAAGTACTCTCCAGGACTGCCCAGATTCTGTTATCTGGTCCACACACACTATGCTTGAGCCTTATGGTTCTCATAAGCTAGGGGACCGATACTGAGAGGTATTTAAATGGATTAAGCAGCAATACAGTGTATATTAAAGCAAAACAAAGAAGCAAAGATTAATTGGAAAACAACTAAAGTGACTACATACAGTAAGTCTTTAGGGCATCATATCCTTTAATGCTTTACTACTGGTCAACAGGTGACTCTGGGGCCTCATGCTCACATCATACTATTGGGCCAAGAGAGTAACAGTTAACAAAATGGATTGTGAGCAGATTTTTGGAAAAATACCATTCAATGGGGCCTATCTATCAAGGTCCGTACAGAGCTTGAGGCCCTGTGTTTCTGGTGAGCCTGCAGGCTCGTCAGAAACACCAGTTATGAAGCAACGGTCTAAAGACCGCTGCTCCATAACCTTGTCCACCTGCTCTGATGAGACGGATAGGAATCGCCGGAATTCAACCCAATTGAGTACGATTGAGTTGATTGACACCCCCTGCTGGCGGCCAATTGGCCGTGAGTCTGCAGGGGGCGATGTTGCACCAGCAGCTCTTGTGAGCTGCTGGTGCAATGCTGAATACAGAGAGCGTATTGCTTTCCGCATTCAGCGATGTCTGTCGGACCTGATCTGCACTGTTGGATCAGGTCCGACAGACATATGATAAATAGGCCCCAGAGTCTCTTTAGAGTAATTCTAAACAACAGTCTTGTTTTGAATAAAATGAGACATTCTTATAATGCTCTTTCAAACAATGTATTTAATCACTTTAATAACAAAATACAAAAAAATAAACTCCCTTAAAGGGACAAAGAACTCTAAATGTACATGAATGCATCTAATACAACCCGTATTCTAATAATAGCAAGAATGTTCCTAGTAAAAGTTATTACTGCTTCAGTGATATAATCTTTTATTGGGCATTTATTCCTATGCCCCATCCTCCTGCTATCAAAAACCGCAACTGCTCAGAGTCGGCCATGACATCATGATAAATTTATGCCACCTCTGGCTTTTTAATTAGACTTAGGGGCCCATTTATCAAGCTCCGAACGAAGCTTGTGGGCCCATGTTTCTGGCGAGTCTTCAGAATCGCCAGAAACAGCAGTTATGAAGCAGCGGTCTAAAGACCGCTGCTCCATAACCCTGTCCGCCTGCTCTGATGAGGCGGACAGGAATCGCCGGAAATCAACCCGATCGAGTATGATCGGGTTGATTGACATCCCCCTGCTGGCGGCCCATTGGCCGCGAGTCTGCAGGGGGCGACGTTGCACCAGCAGATCTTGTGAGCTGCTGGTGCAATGCTGAATACGGAGAGCGTATTGCTCTCCGCATTCAGCGAGGTCTTGCGGATCTGATCTGCCCTGTCGGATCAGGTCCACAAGACCTTTGATAAATAGGCCCCTTAGTGTTTCAATGAGGGTGGATGGGGTATAAGTACATATACTCCATAGACATTCAAAGTTATCACTTAAACATTCATAACTTTTACTAGAAGTGTTTTAGTTAAAACGTATATTGGAAAATGCTTCTTTTCACAATTAGAATACATACATTCATGTCAATTTAAATTTAGATTTTGTTGGCAAAGAAAATATTTTCTGTTATATAGGACTTGGATGCCTATAACTATCATTTTCTAGGACTCTACAAGATTTTTGTCTCATTGGATGGATTCTATACTACTGATGACATTCTTAAATCTGTTGAAGAGTAGAAAGGAAGGGAGGTTTAGCTGAAGCCATTTCTGTGGGTCCCTACAAAAGGACAAAGGATACATTAAGGAATCGAACATCAAATGAGATGTCAAAGCTAATTCCTAGAGGTGTATTAAACTAGTGGAGAATTTCAAAACATCAATTATGAAGCAAGCTATAATAGATAATTATAGATAATTGTAGTTGTAGAAAGGGACCACATTAGGTTTTGTTACATAGAATAACTGAAAGAAAAGAAAGCATTGTGTGAATTTGTCATTCATGTCATTTTTTTCTTAGTGTGTAAAGAGGAAAATGCAACAGACATCACATGAAACTGGACTATAACTGAAACAGCTGGAACAATTAGCATGTTTTGTAAATAAAGCAGGTATCTGTGCTCGTTATAGAGATCATCAGATGAAAACCACCTAGTGCTTGCAATGACGGGGGATGTAGATCAGCAGGCACAGCCAACATCACGTGTATTGAAGAGAGAGAACTCAACAGGTGTGGACAAACCAACTTTCTACAATGGTGGAGATGAGATAGACAACCATAAGGTGGAGTAGATAGAGAATGACCAATAGATGCAGCCACATAAAAGGCCTGATATTCTGGGTGCAGACTTTGCATTCTTGTTGCACTAGGGATGCTAGCTATCCTCCACAAAAAATACTTGACAACCAGCAGGTGATATGGGCATAATGGTTAGAAATCCAACTAAGTTCTTTCAAAGTGTGTTATTGTACATTTTCCGTGATGGTAACGAAAAAGGTTTTATGTATCAAGAAACATTTGACTTTTTAATGGGTGTACCCAGTATATCACAAGTAGACCTGATTGGTTCTCTGTTTGAACACCTATACGAGTAGCTGGATGCTATACTGCAACCTTTGGATATGAAACATGTTTATAATGCACTAAATTACAATTTATGTATTGTAAAGCTTTTTAATAAACTAAGGAAATTCATTGACTAAGCTTAGATTCTCACTCAAACACAACTAATATCTTAGCCTCCTCCTAGTGGCCAAGAGTTAAAGGGACAGTCAAGCCCAAAAAAAACTTTAATGATTCAATTTACTTTTATCACCAATTTTGCTTTGTTCTCTTGGTATTCTTAGTTGAAACCTAAACCTAGGAAGTTCATATTCTAATTTCTTAGACCTTGAAGGCCGCCTCTAATCTAAATGCATTTTGACAGTTTTTTCACCACTAGAGGGCATTAGTTCATGTGTTTCATATAGATAACAATGAGCTCATGTACGTGAATTTATCTGGAGTGAGCACTGATTAGCTAAAATGCATGTCTGTCAAAAGAACTGAAATAAGGGGGCAATCTTCTGAGGCTTAGATACAAGGTAATTGCAGAGGTAAAACGTGTATTATTATAACTACGTTGGTTATGCAAAACTGGGGAATAGGTTATTAAGGTATTATCTATCTTTTAAAACAAAAAAAATCTGGTGTTGACTGTCCCTTTAAATCCCAGGAGTAATGGCTTGTAGATTCTCACCACCTTATGTAAGAAAAGGGGCTGAGCTTGGAGGTCCTGGCGAGTGGTGATCTACCTCCCATAGAAAGCAGTGAAGCTCTCTGTAATCCAGAATCTAGCAGGGGAGAATGAATCTGACAGAAAGTACCCAGTAATGCTATTGCTAAAAAAACAAAACAAACAGTTTTTGAAGAACATACAAATCAAATTGTTCTGTTTTTAATGAGTTGCCGGGCATTAACTTCTAGTTTCTAGTGATCTGCATATTTTGAGACAAACTTGCCATTTGGCGAGATCCAAGATGACAACTCTGAGAGAACTTCAGACACAGAGGCGTAACTAGAAACCACAGGGCCCAGGTGCAAGAATCTAAGAAGGGGCCCCCCACCACCCCTCCCCCCTCCAAAAAAAGGTGAATTTAATACATAATTTTTTTTTACATTTAACACAGAAAAAAATGTGAATCAGATTACATGTCTGCAAAAGGAGGTACCCTGTGCCCACAGTCTGTGAGATGGTCTGACCCCCTATTACTGTATATATATATAGTGACACTATTTAACCCCCCAGTACTGTATATAGTAAGTTAGTGACACAGTCTGTAATCTGCCGGTGAGATGGCTGGCCTGACCCTACCCGCCCAGTACTTTATAAAGTGACCTTAGTAGTCAGTGACATGGTCCACCCCCCATACTATATATAGTGGTACTGTATAGTGACACTGTTTACCCTCTGCCCCCCCCCCCATGCTGTAGTAACAAGGTCTGTAATTTACTGGTTCCACAAACATACACAAACACACATACATGCATAAATACACACACAGTTACATACTTACACACACACACATAAACACCAATGGGTATAACAGAAACACTAACCCCTGTAGTCATGTCACATTCACAGGATATCAGTGCAGGCAGTGGTATGTTAACGTTTTTTATTTAAAAAAAAAAAATTATAAAAAAAAAAATATATATATATATTTTTTTTTTTTTAAGATGGGCCCCCAACCTCAGGGGCCCAGTCGCACCTGCGACCTCTGCACCCCCTGTAGTTTCGCCCCTGTTCAGACACACCCAAGAACCATCCCTGTTCAACTCACTCACTCTGAGACTATGGGGTCAATTTATGAAGCAGCGGATGATGCTTCCGACCCACTCCACTTCAGGTCCGCCTGAGGTCCTCACACATCCCTTTCTCCAGCCTCTCAGTGGCCAGTTCTCTAAGCAGCTGACAGAAACTACCTCCGTGATTCACGCAACGGTCTCAGTAAACAGGGAAAAAAATGTCAAAATACAGAGTAATTAAAATGAAAAAACTTTATTCAGAGCTTTAAAACATCAAGCGGCAAGTAAGTATTCTAGTGTGTCTGCCAAATCAGCTGACCCATTTCGGCTTCCTGCGGTACTAGTCTTATTCATATACATATATGTTTATATTTGCTATTCATCTCTGTGCGACTTACCCCTTCGTTGTGCTAGGTTTTCAGCCGTATCTGATGGCATGAGAACGAGGCCCCTGTTGGAGCCTATGGAAGAACGCTCTCATGAACGCAAAGCTTCCCTGCAATGCGAATGCGAGGTTGCATTCACATTCCGCCTAACTTGTAATATCAGCGCACATTTGCGTGTGCTGGTATTACTGAGTGGAGAGCAAATATCTTGCTTGCATAAGCGATATTTTGCGCTATACTCGTAATCTGGTCCTTTATCTGCCCATGACAAAGACGTTTTTGACAACTTACAGGTAATACGGGGCATGATGATCGTTTTGCAATCAGGTAAACAGAATAGTAACTTAGCATATTCATGCGTAACAAGGTTTCAATGTTATCAATCTTCCACAGGTCTTCCCAACTGATTATTTTTTGGCAGATTTGGGTGGTGGACTCCCTTTCACTAGGTGGGAGCTATGGCAGGCTGATTTGTTTCTCAAGAAGCAAACCAAATTACTCCTTTGTATGTAGGACCCAAAATATCATGTATAGCAAACGTTCTGGTTCTGGCTGATTACAGCCTTTTGATTTATTTTAAATTGTACATTCATGTTTTTGTAATAGTCTTCAAAAATTCTAGCTATATTGAGCTTATGCAATTCTGCATTCAAACCGTTTCTATTTTGTTCAATTCACCACCTGTAGCAAAGAAAAATAAATTGTTTTTTTCTGTTTTACAATGTTTTTGTTGTAATTTTTGTTAATATTTTTGGTACAGTGCCAAACCAAGTGGTGCTCTCTTACACAATCACGTATTAGACTTACCTTGAAGGTAAGGTTAAACTATATTTTTCTGTTTATGTATTAAAGATGTTCTATTGTATTTAATGTATTACAATCTACTCAATAGTTATTTTTATGTCTAAAATTATTTTCTGTGCTTTTGGAAAATGATAGAGATTATAAGCACTAAACAGTTAAAAGAAAAGAATGTGCCAAATTGGTGTTAGATATTTATTTATTTTTTCACAAATTTATTTTGAAAATTCAATTTTACTGAATGCAAAAACAATCTAAAAGAAAATCACCAGCACCACTCCTTTGTTGGAGAATAAAAACACAAAAAGAGTGTTTCTTTGGGCTACATACAGCCCTTAATCATGCATGACCCATTTCGGGTACTTCTTTGCGAGTGGTGCTGGTGCTTTTTTTGAGGGTTGTTATCGCATTTAGAGATGCAGAGCCCCGTAAGCTACGTGCACACTTGAGAAAGGTCTTTAAAGGTTGTGCTGTCCTTGGAACTAATAACTGCTGAATTATTTACTGAATACAAATACAGCAAAGCTTTGAAAATATATGATAGCAACAAATAATAAAGAAAGCAACTTACAGAGAAAATACACACATACAGTATAGTTCTTTAACCCCTTCATGCCAGGGGGCAAGTGTTTAACATCGTAAATAAGTTTGTCGATGCCTTCATGTGATTTCAAGGCCAGGATCAGATCATGGGGGCTGCTTATGATGCTAGGCACGCTCCGCAGTCGGATTTTCCATTGCCTAAAGGGAGGAGAGTGCAGGACGCAAAAAAACATAATTTATGTAAGAACTTACCTGATAAATTCATTTCTTTCATATTAGCAAGAGTCCATGAGCTAGTGACGTATGGGATATACATTCCTACCAGGAGGGGCAAAGTTTCCCAAACCTTAAAATGCCTATAAATACACCCCTCACCACACCCACAATTCAGTTTAACGAATAGCCAAGAAGTGGGGTGATAAGAAAAAAGTGCGAAAGCATATAAAATAAGGAATTGGAATAATTGTGCTTTATACAAAAAAATCATAACCACCACAAAAAAGGGCGGGCCTCATGGACTCTTGCTAATATGAAAGAAATTAATTTATCAAGTAAGTTCTTACATAAATTATGTTTTCTTTCATGTAATTAGCAAGAGTCCATGAGCTAGTGACGTATGGGATAATGACTACCCAAGATGTGGATCTTTCCACACAAGAGTCACTAGAGAGGGAGGGATAAAATAAAGACAGCCAATTCCTGCTGAAAATAATCCACACCCAAAATAAAGTTTAATGAAAAACATAAGCAGAAGATTCAAACTGAAACCACTGCCTGAAGTACTTTTCTACCAAAAACTGCTTCAGAAGAAGAAAACACATCAAAATGGTAGAATTTAGAAAAAGTATGCAAAGAGGACCAAGTTGCTGCTTTGCAAATCTGATCAATCGAAACTTCATTCCTAAACGCCCAGGAAGTAGAAACTGACCTAGTAGAATGAACTGTAATCCTTCGAGGCGGAATTTTACCCGACTCGACATAGGCATGATGAAATAAAGATTTCAACCAAGATGCCAAAGAAATGGCAGAAGCTTTCTGGCCTTTTCTAGAACCGGAAAAGATGACAAATAGACTAGAAGTCTTTCGGAAAGACTTAGTAGCTTAAACATAATAATACAAAGCTCTAACAGCATCCAAAGAATGCAATGATTTCTCCTTAGAATTCATAGGATTAGGACATAATGAAGGAACCACAATTTTCAAAAGAAGTTCGCAGCACCGCCTTATCCTGATGAAAAATCAGAAAAGGAGACTCACAAGAAAGAGCAGATAATTCAGAGACTCTTCTGGCAGAAGAGATGGCCAAAAGAAACAAAACTTTCCAAGAAAGTAATATAACGACCAAAGAATGCATGAGTTCAAAAGGAGGAGCTTGAAAAGCCCCCAGAACCAAATTCAAACTCCAAGGAGGAGAAATTGACTTAATGACAGGTTTTATACGAACCAAAGCTTGTACAAAACAATGAAATATCAGGAAGATTAGCAATCCTTCTGTGAAAAAAGAACAGAAAGAGCAGAGATTTGTCCTTTCAAGGAACTTGCGGACAAACCTTTATCTAAACCATCCTGAAGAAACTGAAAAATTCTCGGTATTCAAAAAGAATGCCAAGAAAAAATGATGAGAAAGACACTAAGAAATATGTCTTCCAGACTCTATAATATATCTCTCTAGATACAGATTTACGAGCCTGTCACATAGTATTAATCACAGAGTCAGAGAAACCTTCTTTGACCAAGAATCAAGCGTTCAAACTCCATACCTTAAAATTTAAGGATTTGAGATCCTGATGGAAAAAAGGACCTTGCGACAGAAAGTCTGGTCTTAACGGAAGAGTCCACAGCTGGCAAGAGGCCATCCGGACAAGATCCGCATACCAAAACCTGTGAGACCATGCTGGAGCTACCAGCAGGACAAACGAGCATTCCTTTAGAATCTTGGAGAATACTCTTGGAAGAAGAACTAGAGGCGGAAAGATATAGGCAGGATGATACTTCCAAGGAAGTGATAATGTATCCACTGCTTCCGCCCGAGGATCCCGGCATCTGGACAGATACCAGGGAAGTTTCTTGTTTAGATGAGAAGCCATCAGATCTATTTCTGGGAGTTCCCACATTTGAACAATCTGAAGCAATACCTCTGGGTGAAGAGACCATTTGCCCGGATGCAACGTTTGGCGACTGAGATAATCCGCTTCCCAATTGTCTATACCTGGGATATGAACCGCAGAGATTAGACAGGAGCTGGATTCTGCCCAAACCAAAATTCGAGATACTTCTTTCATAGCCAGAGGACTGTGAGTCCCTCCTTGATGATTGATGTATGCCACAGCTGTGACATTGTCTATCTGAAAACAAATGAACAACTCTCTCTTCAGAAGAGGCCAAGACTGAAGAGCTCTGAAAATTGCACGGAGTTCAAAATATTGATCGGTAATCTCACCTCCTGAGATTCCCAAACCCCTTGTGCCGTCAGAGACCCCCACACAGCTCCCCAACCTGTAAGACTTGCATCTGTTGAGATTATAGTCCAGGTCGGAAGAACAAAGAAGCCCCCTGAACTAAACGATGGTGAACTGTCCACCATGTCATAGAGTGTCGTATAATCGGTTTAAAGATATTAATTGAGATATCTTTGTGTAATCCCTGCACCACTGGTTCAGCATACAGAGCTGAAGAGGTCGCATGTGAAAACGAGCAAAGGAGATCGCATCCGATGCGGCAGTCCTAAGACCTAAAATTTCCATGCATAAGGCTACCAAAGGGAATGATTGTGACTGAAGGTTTTGACAAGCTGATATCAATGTTAAATTTCTCTTATCTGACAAGGACAGAGTCATAGACACTGAATCTATCTGGAAACCTAAAAAGGTTACCCTTGTCTGAGGAAACAATGAACTGAATGGTAAATTGATCCTCCAACCATGATCTTGAAGAAACAACGCAAGTCGATTCGTATGAGATTCTGCGAAAATGTGAAGACTGAGCAAGTACCAAGATATCGTCCAAATAAGGAAATACCAAAACCCTGTTCTCTGATTACAGACAGAAGGGCACCGAGAACCTTTGAAAAAAATTCTTGGAGCTGACGCTAGGCCAAACGGTAGAGCCACAAAACTGGTAATGCTTGTCTAAAAAGAGAATCTCAGAAACTAAAAGTGATCTGGATGAATCGGAATATGCAGATATACATCCTGTAAATCTATTGTAGACATATAATGCCCTTGCTAAACAAAAGGCAGGATAGTCCTACAGTTACCATCTTGAATGTTGGTATCCTTACATAACGATTCAATATAGATAGATCCGGAACTGGTCTGAAGGAATTGACCTTCTTTGGTACAATGAAGAGATAGAATAAAACCCCAGCCCCTGTTCCAGAACTGGAACTGGCATAATTACTCCAGCCAACTCTAGATCTGAAACACATTTCAGAAATGCTGAGCCTTTGCTGTGTTTACTGGGACACGGGAAAGAAAAAAATCTCTTTGCAGGAGGCCTTAACTTGAAGCCAATTCTGTACCTTTCTGAAACAATGTTCTGAAACCAGAGATTGTGAACGGAATTGATCCAAATTTCCTTGAAGAAAACATAAACTGCCCCATACCAGCTGAGCTGGAATGAGGGCCGCACCTTCATGGGTATTTAGGAGCTGGCTATAGGTTTCTATAAGGCTTGGATATATTCCAAACTGGAAAAGGTTTCCAAACTGATACCACTCCTGAGGATGAAGGACCAGGCTTTTGTTCCTTGTTGTGAGGAAAGGAACGAAAATGATTATTAGACCTAAATTTACCTTAGATTTTTTATCCTTTGGTAAAAAAGTTCCCTTCCCTCCAGTAACAGTTGAGATAATAGAATCCAACTGAAAATCGAATAATTTATTACCCTGGAAAGAAAGGGAAAGCAAAGTTGACTTAGAAGACATATCAGCATTCCAAGTTTTAAGCCATAAAGCTTTTCTAGCTAAAATAGCTAGAGACATATACCTGACATCAACTCTAATGATATCAAAAGATGGTATCACAAATAAAATTATTAGCATGTTATAGAATAATAATAATGCTATAAAATTATGATCTGTTACTTGTTGCGCTAAAGCTTCTAACCAAAAAGTTGAAGCTGCAGCAACATCCGCTAAAAATATAGCAGGTCTAAGAAGATTACCTGAACATAAGTAAGCTTTTCTTAGAAAGGATTCAATTTTCCTATCTAAAGGATCCTTAAATGAAGTACTATCTGCCATAGGAATAGTAGTACGTTTAGCAGGAGTAGAGACAGCCCCATTAACCTTAGAGATTTTGTCCCAAAACTCTAATCTGTCAGATGGCACAGGATATAATTGCTTAAACATTTAGAAGGAGTAAAAGAATTACCCAAATTATTCCATTCCCTGGAAATTACTTCAGAAATAGCATCAGGGAGAGAAAACACTTCTGGAATAACTACAGGAGATTTAAAAACCTTATTTAAACGTTTAGATTTAGTATCAAGAGGACCAGAATCCTCTATTTCTAATGCAATTAATACTTCTTTAAGTAAAGAACGAATAAATTCCATCTTGAACAAATACAAAGATTTATCAGCATCAACCTCTGAGACAGAAACCTCTGAACCAGAAGAACCATTATCAGTATCAGAATGATGATGTTCATTTAAAAATTCATCTGCAAAAAAGAGAAGTTTTAAAAGACTTTTATGTATACTAGAAGGAGAAATAACAGACATAGCCTTCTAAATGGATTTAAAAAATAAAATCTCTTATATTATCAGGAACACTCTGAAAATTAGATGTTGACGGAACAGCAACAGGTAATGTAACAGTACTAAAGGAAATTTTATCTGCATTAATAAGTTTGTCATGACATGCAATACAAACAACAGCTGGAGAAACAGATACCAAAAGTTTATAGCAGATACACTTAGCTTGGTAGCTCCAGCACTGGGCAGCGATTTTCCTGAAGTATCTTCTGACTCAGTTGCAACGTGGAACATCTTGCAATATGTAAAAGAAAAAACAACATATAAAGCAAAATTGATCAAATTCCTTAAATGACAGTTTCAGGAATGGGAAAAAAATGCCAGTGAACAAGCTTCTAGCAACCAGAAGCAATAAATAATGAGACTTAAATAATGTGGAGACAAAAATGACGCCCATATTTTTTAGCGCCAAAAAAGACGCCCACATTATTTGGCGCCTAAATGCTTTTGGCGCCAAAAATGACGCCAAATCCGGAACGCCGACACTTTTGACGCAAAAAAACGTCAAAAAATGACGCAACTTCCGGCGACACGTATGACGCCGGAAACAGAAAAACATTTTTGCGCCAAAAAAGTCTGCGCCAAGAATGACGCAATAAAATGAAGCATTTTCAGCCCCCCGCGAGCCTAACAGCCCACAGGGAAAAAGTCAAATTTTTTAAGGTAAGAAAAAATTATTGAAACAAATGCATTTATCCCAAGTATGAAACTGACTGTCTGAAAATAAGGAATGTTGAACATCCTGAGTCAAGGCAAATAAATGTTTGAATACATATATTTAGAACTTTATAAAAAAGTGCCTAACCATAGCTTAGAGTGTCACAGAAAATAAGCTTACTTACTTACCCCAGGACACTCATCTACATGTTGTAGAAAGCCAAACCAGTACTGAAACGAAAATCAGCAGAGGTAATGGTATATATATAAGAGTATATCGTCGATCTGAAAAGGGAGGTAAGAGATGAATCTCTACGACCGATAACAGAGAACCTATGAAATAGACCCCGTAGAAGGAGATCATTGCATTCAAATAGGCAATACTCTCCTCACATCCCTCTGACATTCACTGCACGCTGAGAGGAAAACCGGGATCCAACCTGCTGCGGAGCGCATATCAACGTAGAATCTAGCACAAACTTACTTCACCACCTCCATAGGAGGCAAAGTTTGTAAAACTGAATTGTGGGTGTGGTGAGGAGTGTATTTATAGGCATTTTAAGGTTTGGGAAACTTTGCCCCTCCTGGTAGGAATGTATATCCCATACGTCACTAGCTCATGGACTCTTGCTAATTACATGAAAGAAATGCAGGATGCTCCATGCTGTCTTAACAGCGTTAAATCCCAGTGCTGTTAGGATGGCATGAAATGTCCTAATGGCATCTAGAGGTTAATATTATGGTACTCACATTTAAAAAAATCTATGATGAGGAATAATAATAATTCATGTTACCACATTTCTGAATCTAACTTCATCACATTTAAATCTTACCAGACTCATTTCATTGTACCATACCTGGGCACAGAACGCATGAAACATTTCACCATGGCTTATTTTCCTTGTGATATTTTGCAGTGGCCCAATATCTGGCACATGTCCCTGAGACACATTCTCACAGTACAATTCCTCTATGACACACTTTATATTAGCATTACTCAACTCCAGTACGTAAATGTCCCGTGCCGGACAGATTCTAAGGATTTTCTCACCTGTGCACAGGTGAGTCCCCGTAAGTGAGTAGCTGACCAGCTTAAGTTAGCTGTATCAGGGCAGAAATTAATGAAATAGCAAGTTACTGAGTACCCCTTACCAAAGCAAAGCTCTAGGTGGCACGTGAACCACAGGTTGAGAAAAAAGGTTCTAAGGGTTTCCCTTCTATATTTATAATAAATGTAGAGGCTCCTGATTGGTTGCCTGTGTTCCCCAATCAGGATTATGGATGTAATTTTAACACTGTTCAAATTAAAAAGAAAAACACAGCAAAATGGGAATTGTGTGAGCTGGTTAAATCCACGAGCAAAACAAAATCCAGATTAGAATTTTACAAAGAAAGCAACAACCCCAGATGAAGGAATTTGAAAAAGGGGTTAATCGACCCCAATTGGAGGGAATGGAAGAAGTGAAGTGAAGGAAAGGGCACGGGGTGGGTGCTGTTGTGAGACTAGAAAAAGGGGCTGAACAAGGTTTTGCCCCCCTTTTTTTTGTCTCACAGGAACGAACGGTTGATGTGCCCACCCACCCTCCCAGTTTGTCAGCGGGAACTTTGTTGCAGCAGTGGCGGGGTGCTTGCCCTGGGTGCTATTGGCTGATGCCATTGAGTGGGCATTCGGCACCTCCAGTTGGGGTTGACAGGAGAGGTTGGTTTATATGAGAAGGTGTGCCTTATGGATGGAGGCACGAAAAGGGGTTTACAGGGCAAGCTCTGGTGTGTTTT
This sequence comes from Bombina bombina, assembly GCF_027579735.1. NCBI lineage: Eukaryota > Metazoa > Chordata > Amphibia > Anura > Bombinatoridae > Bombina > Bombina bombina. Next base: position 1,382,249,516 of record NC_069500.1, read on the forward strand.
TTTTATAAATTTTTATAAATTTGTTGTTAAAGGTTAATAAAAAGCTGCTGCATTTTTCATTTCATATTGGTTTATTTTGGGTTAAAAGGGGTGGTAAGTTGGGAATGACTGGACAATGTTGGGTCAAAGATACATTCTAATTTCTACTTCAACTTTTCTTGCTGTCTGGTTACTACTAAAGTGGATGTAAACTTTCATAAATTAGTGCCCGTTTTTTAAAAATACTATTAAAAACAGGGCATTCATGAAAGTTTACATTGCACCTTATTTTTACAAATACCTTTCTCTTGTGCAAAGCCGGATCGACGATCCCCCGCCCGCAGCTCCTCTGTACCTACGTCAGCAATGACGAAACCGGCTTCATCCAATCATGGCTTCCCCCCCAGAGCGTCCATCTTGTGAGGCAACAACGTGATTGGAGGAAGCCAATTTTGTCATTGCTGTGTAAGTACAGTAGGAGAAGCAGGCGGGGATCGGCGATCCAGCTTTGCACAAGAGAAAGGTAAGTATTTGTAAAAATACGGTGCAATGTAAACTTTCATGAATGAAAGTGCCCCTGTTTTAATTAGTATTTTTAAAAACTGGGCACTAATTCATGAAAATTTACATTAACTTTAACTCTACAATTTTTATACAATGAGCCCAGTTTCTTTTTGCAAACGTAAGTAAATAAAATATTAATTAGAATAATTTTTAGTAACTTTATATTGTCACCTTTAAGGTAACTGTTACACAACAAGAAAGCACATTTTTTCACAGACCAATTTGCAATCAAAAGCCGAGTTTGAAATACAAAAAAAAAAAAAAATGATCTCAAAACTTTTCTAAAGCAAAATGTCACATACAAATTGAAGCAGAATGCCACGCAAGCATGTCTTGTCTATTTACGCTTTTATGTTAGCATTAACATTGCATTTAACTGGAATAATCTGCATGTAAATTTATTTTGTGTCTGGAATCCTAACAGCTAAATATAACATTAAAATATAATTACACTTTTTGAAGTCAAAGAAGGTTAATAATATGATTTTTTGAGTTGCTGTGGATTCATAGGCACACTGCCAAGAATCACTTAATAAAATCAGGGGAAGCAAGCAGAGATGGAGATAGGAAATGAGGTTTGTGAGGTGGAAAAAAAAAGTGTGAGCAGTATACAGAGTGAATAAGGGCTTTAGTACCTTTTGAGCTGATTAGAACAGTTCATATACCCAGGATTGTTTGTTTTTAATACACTTTACCTAATTCACTAAATCACAGTTACTAAACTTAAAGGGACAGTCTAGACCTAATACATAATTTTGATGACTTATTGTTATATGCCAGAGAAGAATCCTGCAACTGGTCCTACATCTATAAGTTTGTAAGAAGTACATTAAACATTTAAATATTTAATGATTGTTAGAGCCGAAAATGTCCGTCAAGCTCCACCTACCTATTGCGTTTATATTTTGGAATGTTAAGTTTCTTCAATCACGATCGACTCATAAATAAGTTTTCCTGCTTTGATATCTATATATCTATATATATATCTATATGAATATCTGGATTAGGGATGGGCGAATGTGTTTATATCCGAATTCGAATGTTAGAACGAATGTTATTGTAGAAATTCGATTTACATAATAGAATCTGGATAAGAACGAATATTCTTAAAAATTTAATTTTCGAATGTTATTTACAGTTTTTGAATGTCACATTTGAATTCGAATGTCACATTCAAATTCAAATGTTACATTCGAATATCACATTTGAATTCGAATATTACATTTATAAAACACAATTGTAGACTAGAAACACTATTTTGAATGTCACATTCGAATCGAATATCACATTCAAATCGAATGTTACATTCGAATTCAAATATTACATTTATAAAACACAGTATTAGACTAGAAATACTATTTCGAATTCGAATGTCACATTTGAATCGAATATCACATTTAAAACACAGTATTAGACTAGAAATTCTATTTCAAATTCGAATGTGACATTCGAATTTGAATGTAGCATTCGAATTCGAATATTACATTCATTGAACACAGTTGTAGACTAGAAATACTATTTCAAATTTGAATGTCACATTCGAATTCGAATGTCACATTCGAATTCGAATATTAGATTTCGAAATTGAATGAATACATAGCTAAACATTCTATTATTCGAATGAATATTTTCGAATTTTATTGAAAAATTCAAAAACGACAATTCGAAAATAGAATGTTAGAATGTTATATAAACATTCAAAATTTGATTCGAACGAACAAATGTATCAAAATTCGTTTTAAATTTCGAATTTTTAGAAACATTCGCCCATCCCTAATCTGGATATCTATTTAAAAATACTTAGAACATTATCCCCTATGTGAGGAACATTGGAATGTAAAACATTTACCATAAACACATAGTTAAAACCATTATTAAATATAAATATTGCATAAATATGATTTTTCATGTTTTCAGCTACTTGACTGCAAAGGGCTCCAATTCACTTATATATATAATGTGTGTCTATATATGTATACATATGTATTTATGTGTTTATGTGTATATATGTCTCTAAATACAAATATAAACATATAAACACATACATATTTATACGTGTATGTCTGTATATATATGTTAAATCCCTTTGCATGCCTTTTTGTTTTCTTCTGAGACCTTATATCTTAAGCCCTTATAACTTTTTTATGCATGTTTTAAAATAATTTTTATTAGATAGTGTTATTATTAGTATAACTTTACTTTAAAATCTATTTTTTTTTGTCTCGAGTAACAGTTTACCAGAGCTCTGAGGTTTCGCTGCTATCCCATGAAAAATCATTTTTAATAAATTATAATATTTAATAATATGTTTTACTGTGTATGTACTGTACATATTTCACATTCCAATGTTCTCCACATAGGGAAAAATGTTCTATGTATTTTAAATAGCATACATATATATATATATATCAGGAAAAAATGCATACATACAATAATTTTAAAAAGAAACCTACAGAGAAAAAACATATTATACAGAGTACAACAATATTCAATCTAAAAAGTGTACCAGCTCAAAATCTGAATTAAGGCCTGATGGTACCAAACTATTTAATTTGAAAATCTATTTAATTTCTAACATAGATAGTTCACCATCAGTATTAGATCCTCTCCAATTTGGGATGATTTTTCTAATTCCTATGAACGATAAACCACTATGGTCTTGATTATGATAGTTCTTACAGTACAGCGATACTGGATGTTTTGTAATATTATATACATGCTCAAAAATTATTATTTTTATTTTTTTAATCTGGTAGTTTTTTCCTATATAAAACAAATTACATTCACATCTTAATAGGTATATTACATTTTTACTATTACAAGTTATCAGTTGATCTATCTCATAACGTTTTTTCCCATTCTGGGAATAAAATTCATTTATACCTTTTGTGGTATTTTTAAGATGTTTATATCCATAACAGTTTCTACAATATTTAAAGCCTCTATTTCCATTTAACTAGTTTACAGATTTTTGATTTCTAATATAGCTTTTAGTGAGTTGGTCTTTTAGATTTGGAGCTCTCTTGAAGATTATTTTAGGTTTATCTCCTATTAATGATTGGACAGTACTGTCTCTTTTTAAGATCCCCCAATGTTTTTCAATTATTACTCTGAGATCCTTGCTTTGATTATTACAATTAAAAATAAAGGGTAGATTTCTATTTTCCGTGGGAACTTCTCTTTTTTTATACCGCAGCATGCAGTTTCTATCTAGAAGTGCAGTTACATCAATAGTAGTGTCCAAATTTTCTCTATTGGGGCGCGATCCGATATAGGTCGTAGTTTTCGGCGCAAGCGAGAGAACCCGTGCCGCCCGTAATTTCACCTCGCAACTCGACCTATCCAATATACTGCGCCGTCAGATGCTAAACTGGCGTAAGTAGCAAAAACCGGCGATCAACTAAAATATGCGCAAATACACATTTTAGTCGTCGCAAGTACTTACGCCAGTATTTTGTTCACGTAAAGTCTCAATAAAGTGTAGTTTTATGCAAATTAGCCTACGAATCGTAAAAAACAACGGCCAGTTCTAAAAGATGCAACACGTAATTACGCCATTCAAAATTCATACATAAACCCATGCGCAGCGGCCATTTTCTTTAGTGTGTTTGGTTGGTTCTTGGAGCTACAGCACACTACAGTGAGAAGAGATTAGTGGTAAGAGTAGTGAGAGAGGAGCATTTCATTAAGTTAGTTAGGTCGGATTTTTGGATTGTTAAGCCTGTACATTTACTAACACTTTTTTTTTACATATTGCACACATTTTGCATACACACATATACAAAATACACAACGATTTTTTTTTTTCTAACACCTCACACATTTTATTTATCTTTTACAGTGTGATAGGCTGAGTGTTTGGTTGTGATTGTGTGTGATTGAAGTGGGAGTGAGTATGAGTGTGTGAGTGTGTGTAGTTTGAGGATGGCAGGGAGAGCTAGGGCAGGGGGGAGGAGGGAAGGGGAGTTGCAGGGAGAGGCTTATGGACAGGAGGAACAGCAGGGTCCCCGTCAGGGAGTGAGTGGAGTGGGGAGAGGGAGAGCTAGAAGGGAGGATGGGAGTGGGGCTGCCCCAAGGCCAGGCACACTCAGAAGAGGGATAGAGGGTGCACATGGGGATAGAAGGGGGAGGAGGGAGAGGATAAGGAGGAACCCACACCAGGGACATCCCAGGGAGGGAGCCAGGCGGCCCAGGACGAGGAGTGCATTAGGTGTCCCAACTTCTCTTTTGCCGAAAACCTCGCGCTAGTCCAGGCCGTCATGGAGAACCACACTGCCCTCTTTGGCCAAGAGAAGGGCAAAGGAGTTGCCCGAAGGCGTAAAGATGCATGGCTGAGGGTTGAGTAGGCAGTCAACAGTGTGGCCCAGCAGAGGAGGAATGTGGATGGGCTCAAGAAAAGGTGGAATGACTGCAAGAGGCGGGTCAAGGAGAAAATGGGCCAAGAAGCCATGCACCAGAGGGGAACAGGCGGTGGTCCTCCCCAGGAGGCGGAATATAATGAGTGGCAGGAGATCATTCAGAGGTCCCTGAGTGTCACAGCAGTCCGTGGACTTCCAGGGGCTCGTGACTCAGGGAATGCAACATCAGCACAGCATGCTGGTGAGTAACATCCCACACACCAGTATTATATGTATTTGAGATATAACATCCTTTAATGTCACACATTCATGTACACAATGAGGAGCATGGTATTTGGCCTACTAACAAAAACATCTACAATTAGATTTCACATTAAAGGGACATTAAACCGAAGCTTTTTATGTCATTATTCAGATAGAGAATACAGTTTTAAACAACATCCCAATTTACTTCTATTATCTAATTTGCTTCATTATTTTGTTATTCTTTGTTTATTAAATATCAATGCACATGGGTGAGCCAATCACATGAGGCATTGATGTGCAGTCACCAATCAGCAGCTTCTGAGCCTATCTAGATATGCTTTTCAGCTAAGAATATCAAGAGAATGAAGCAAATTAGCTAATGCAAGTAAATTACAAAGTTGTTTAAAATTGCAAGCTCTAGCTGAATCACGAAAGAATCAAAATGGGTTTAATGTCCATTTAATGCTACTTAACACATTGAAATTCATGATATGAGGTGGAATAGTTAAATACTAACATATCTTGGAGTAACACAGGCCACAAGCCACATGTAGAGTTTTCAGTAAATGGACACTATAGCCATCGCAATACTTTTAGCTCAAGAAAGCACGTTATGTGCCTACATCAGGCTAAAGGAAATTGTGTGACCATAGTGTCACTTAAAGAACACATTTTCTCCATCACTGACATGTACACAGAACTATTGTATGAAACACATACATGTATACTTTGCATATTCAAATCCCTCATATCACAAATCACAATGTGCACATGCATGTTATAGAGTTTGACATGAGAATGAGTATAGGCCCTAGCATGTATCAATGTACATTGTATGCCAACATGGATATATATATGATTTTACTAATACCTCTCATCATTTGACTCCTCCACAGAACCTCCTGTCACCAGGGTGACAACGGGCATGCCTCCACCACAACCACCAGGCCAGAGAATGGCTCCACCACAACCACCAGGCCAGATAATCCCTCAACAGTATGCTTCCAGGCATGAGGTGGGTTGGATTGCCTCAGTTGAGGACCCATACGTCATGCCACCAAGTTTTGAAGAGGAGCTCTGGCAGGAGCCCTGGCTGGAGGACTATTCTTTTGGTTATGAGGGGTAGCCAAGGCATCCCCAAAGGGTAGAGGTCTTTACCCCCCCTCCCAATATCAGGCCAGTCAGGACTTTTACCACCAGGACATACAAACTGGTCAGACTGAGTGGTCGCACACCAGTCGTCAATGGGACTACCAGTCCACCCGGAGAGCTCCACCATCCGCTTCCATTGGAAGAGCTCCAGCATATGAAGAGGAGCATATAGCTGTAGTAGTTCCTCCTGAGGCACCAGCTGTCATAGTTCATCCTGAGGCACCAGCTATTGTAGTTCCTCCTGAGGCACCAGCTCTTGGAGTTCCTCCTGAGGCACCAGCTGTCATAGTTCCCCCTGAGGCACCAGCTCTTGGAGTTCCCCCTGAGGCACCAGCTCTTGGAGTTCCCCCTGAGGCACCAGCTCTTGGAGTTCCTCCTGAGGCACCAGCTCTTGGAGTTCCTCCTGAGGCACCAGCTGTCATATTTCATCCTGAGGCACCAGCTCTTGTACTTCCTCCTGAAGAAACAGCTGTCATAGTTCCAGATGCAACAGTAGCTAGAGGTGAACCTGCGCCTATAATCCCTGCTGGTGAACAGCCTTTAGATCCTCTGACTTCTGCCCTGGGCGACAAATACATTGCCCTCCAGAAGAGGCTCACATCAACCTGTGAGAGAATGCAGAGAGACCAACGCAGGTTTTACAGGAGGCAACAGACTTTACTCCAGCGTTCCATTGAGCTGCAATGGGACATGGCAGCATCTTTAAGTGGTATAGTCCAGAACCAATCTCAGATGATGAGAGTTATTTTGGACATGCAGATGCAGACTGACAACAGATGGCGGGAACAAAACCAACTGTTGGGTGTGTTGGTGGAGCATTTCACACACCAGCAGGACACTGCCTCCAGCCTCTCATCTGTGGCCAGCACTCCTGCAGAATCCTCTGAATCCACACAACCCAGGAGAGGCAGGAGAGCCACTCCAGGCCCCTCAGCCCCCTCATCTAAAAAGCCTAAAAAAAAAAATTGTTATATTTCATCCTAAATCTTGTCCTCTGTTATTTACCATATAATTGTCATTCACATACATGTGAGGGGTGTTTTAGTACACTAATATTTTTGAAAAATATAATAAGGCCTGTGTGGAAATGGCCCAAAAAAGGTAATATCATCATGTTTATGACATATTCATGTTCTCTAAACCACATCACATAGTTGTGTATGAAGGGTACATATAGTGATATTCACTTTTAAGATGTAAATCAAGGTTTCACACATCCAATAGAAATTGACACATGTGCAGGGATAGGCACGAGCCAAGGCTGTGGCGGACATTTTCTAAGGTAAAGACCTTTAGTGAAGGACACCTTGCCTATCCCTGCACAAGGGTATATATATCTAAATAATAATGTATTTGCAGAAGGTGTGAACATAAGGTATAAACATCCATTTTCATTCCTCGAAATGATAGTCAATAAATCATAGTGACCAAAACATGAATTGAACTAATGATATATTTTCAGTAATTAGGGTGGTTAAGGGAATGGGGGTGGGATGTAGTAGTTTCACTTACATGCAGTGGAAATCTGCAGTATGTAATTCGATGACTAGCTGCAGCAGGGGCAGCACCATCACCATGGACCTCAGCAGCAACTATAGAATCAGCATGTGTAGACGGAACAACAGGGGATTACAGGGCTTCAAGCACCCCTTGTGCCCCATGCTGACCCCTTGTTCCCCATGTTGACCCCTTGTGCCCCATGTTGACCCCTTGTGCCCCATGTTGACCCCTTGTGCCCCATGTTGACCCCTTGTTCCCCATGTTGACCCCTTGTGCCCCATGTTGACCCCTTGTTCCCCATGTTGACCCCTTGTGCCCCATGTTGACCCCTTGTTCCCCATGTTGACCCCTTGTGCCCCATGTTGACCCCTTGTGCCATGATGCACCCCTTTGTGATTGGTTTGACAAACTTGCAGGGGCAGGAATAATAAATGCTTTGAAGAGGTTAACTATTTGTGATCAAGCTGCTGATATGTATGTTGTTAAGCATGCACTTGTTAGGCCTTCAGAGATTAAGGTTGGTTTCTAAGTCAGTGCAAGGGTTGCTGCGCCTTCAATTTGTGGCGAGATGAGAATGGAGTAGATTTTCTGAAATCTGCGCGCGTAAGTACTTACGCCGTATATTGGATACCAAACTGCGCGTGTTTTGTATGTCCGTCTATGGGCCAAAAAACAACGGGCGAAGGCAGAAATATACGCGCGTAACTTCTAAGTTATGCCATATATAGGATACCAAACCTGCGCAAAATTTGGCGTCGCCGGCTTTTGGGGGCGACGATTTATATCGGATCGAGGCCCAGAAGTCTTTTTCCAAAAATCTTTCTTTTAGTATATTTACTTGTTCCCTAAAAACATTTACATCTGTGCAATTTCTTCTCATTCTATAAAATTGTCCTTTAGGGACATTCTCAATCCACTTCTTAAAGTGAGAACTGTCTAATCCAATGTAATTATTTACATCAACTTTTTAAAAAACGTTTTTAGTTTTAAAGGGACAGTTTAGTCAAAAATAAAGTTTCATGATTCAGATAAGGCATGCAATTTTAAACAACTTTCCAATTCACTTTTATCATCAAATTTGCTTTGTTCTCTTGGAATTCTTTGTTGAAAGCTAAACCTAGGTAGGCTCATATGCTAATTTCTAAACCCTTAAAGGGACATGAAACCCAAAAAAAATATTTCATGGTTCAGATAGAGAATACAATGTTAAACAACTTTCCAATTTACTTCTATTATTTAATTTGCTTCCTTCTCTTGTTATCCTTTGCTGAAACGTTTATCTAGACAAGCTCAGGAGCAGCAGAGAACATAGGTTCAAGCTGTTGATTGGTGCCTGCATATATATATTGATTGTGATTGGCTCACACATAACTTCATTGCTTATAGGACACCGTGACCCATAAAATAGGAAAACTGCTAAAGTTAAACTTATAACACCACATTGAGAACCAGTGTCATGCTGAGCAGCAGCTCGCGTGACCGGAGCCACTGGTCAGGCACGCGTCCGCGTGGACCCTCAGCACAGGACCGGAAGAGATAGACAAAATACATTCAGATGAACAAAATAATTCAGTGCATGTACAGATAAAAAGATTAGAGGAGTACTAAGAAAAAAGCTGGTTAGTACAGAACAAATTAAACAGTACCTACAAGTGAGATGCCCGAGGGAAGGGTGTGAGGCCTTCCAAAGCCGCTTGCGGCAAAAGCAACTCCGATTCTGGGCTAAAAGAGTCTAAACCATGGGAGATAGCTTTGGAGAGTTTTCTGTATCGAATATCGAATATCGTTTTATGTTACAGCATTGTAGAATAAAACCCATAACTACTGACTTTCAGTTTACGGTACGGATCTTGACGGTATAGGCTGTACTGCTCACTTTTTGGCCTCCCAGGCAAACTCGTTATACTGGCGCAAAGGAAGTACCATTGAAAAAGGACTTTTGGAAAGCTGCGGTAGTTACGTTGCGTTCCGGCCAAAAAAGTGTGCGGTGCAGCTAAACCTGCAAGAGTTAGAGGCTCCTAACGCTGGTTTTAGGCTAACTCCGGTATTTGGAGTCACTCAAAAAAGGGTCTAACGCTCACTTTTCAGCCGCGACTTTTCCATACCGCAGATCCCCTTACGTAAATTGCGTATCCTATCTTTTCAATGGGATTTTTCTAACTCCGGTATTTAGAGTCGTGGCTGAAGTGAGCGTTAGAACTCTAACGACAAAACTCCAGCCGCAGGAAAAAAGTCAGTAGTTAAGAGCTTTCTGGGCTAACGCCGGTTCATAAAGCTCTTAACTCCTGTACTCTAAAGTACACTAACACCCATAAACTACCTATGTACCCCTAAACCGAGGTCCCCCCACATCGCCGACACTCGATTACATTTTTTTAAGCCCTAATCTGCCGACCACCAACTACGTTATCCTTATGTACCCCTAATCTGCTGCCCCTAACACCGCCGACCCCATATTATATTTAGTAACCCCTAACCTGCCCCCCACAACGTCGCCGCCAGCTACCTACACTTATTAACCCCTAATCTGCCGACCGCAAAGCGCCGCCACCTACGTTATCCTTATGTATTCCTAATCTGCTGCCCCTAACACCGCCGACCCCTATATTATATTTATTAACCCCTAATCTGCCCCCCACAACGTCGCCTCCACCTGCCTACACTTATTAACCCCTAATCTGCCGAGCGGACCTGAGCGTTACTATAATAAAGTTATTAACCCCTAATCCGCCTCACTAACCCTATAATAAATAGTATTAACCCCTAATCTGCCCTCCCTAACATCGCCGACACCTAACTTCAATTATTAACCCCTAATCTGCCGACCGGAGCTCACCGCTATTCTAATAAATGTATTAACCCCTAAATCTAAGTCTAACCCTAACACTAACACCCCCCTAAGTTAAATATAATTTACATCTAACGAAATTAATTAACTCTTATTAAATAAATTATTCCTATTTAAAGCTAAATACTTACCTGTAAAATAAATCCTAATATAGCTACAATATAAATTATAATTACATTGTAGCTATTTTAGGATTAATATTTATTTTACAGGCAACTTTGTAATTATTTTAACCAGGTACAATAGCTATTAAATAGTTAAGAACTATTTAATAGTTACCTAGTTAAAATAATTACAAAATTACCTGTCAAATAAATCCTAACCTAAGTTACAATTAAACCTAACACTATACTATCATTAAATTAATTAAATAAAATACCTACAATTACCTACAATTAAACCTAACACTACACTATCAATAAATTAATTAAATACAATACCTACAATTACCTACAATTAAACCTAACACTGCACTATCAATACATTAATTAAATACAAAACCTACAAATAACTACAATGAAATAAACTAACTAAAGTACAAAAAATAAAAAGGAACTAAGTTACAAAAAATAAAAAAATATCTACAAACATAAGAAAAATATTACAACAATTTTAAACTAATTACACCTACTCTAAGCCCCCTAATAAAACAACAAAGCCCCCCAAAATAAAAAATGCCCTACCCTATTCTAAATTACTAAAGTTAAAAGCTCTTTTACCTTACCAGCCCTGAACAGGGCCCTTTGCGTGGCATGCCCCAAGAAGTTCAGCTCTTTTGCCTGTAAAAAAAATATACAATACCCCCCCCCCACATTACAACCCACCACCCACATACCCCTAATCTAACCCAAACCCCCCTTAAATAAACCTAACACTAAGCCCCTGAAGATCTTCCTACCTTGTCTTCACCATACCAGGTTCACTGATCGGTCCTGAAGAGCTCATCCGATGTCCTGATCCAAGCCCAAGCGGGGGGCTGAAGATGTCCATGATCCGGTAGAAGTCTTCATCCAAGCGGGGCAGAAGATGTCTTCCATCCGATTGAAGTCTTCATCCAAGCGGGGCAGAAGAGGTCTTCCATCCGATTGAAGTCTTCATCCAGACGGCATCTTCTATCGACATCCATCTGGAACGGAGCGGCAGCATCCTGAAGACCTCCGACGCGGAACATCCATCCTGGCCGACGACTGAACGACGAATGACGGTTCCTTTAAATGACGTCATCCAAGATGGCGTCCCTCGAATTCCAATTGGCTGATAGGATTCTATCAGCCAATCGGAATTAAGGTAGGAATATTCTGATTGGCTGATGGAATCAGCCAATCAGATTTAGCTTGCATTCTATTGGCTGATCGGAACAGCCAATAGAATGCGAGCTCAATCTGATTGGCTGATTGGATCAGCCAATCGGATTGAACTTGATTCTGATTGGCTGATTCCATCAGCCAATCAGAATATTCCTACCTTAATTCCGATTGGCTGATAGAATCCTATCAGCCAATCAGAATTCGAGGGACGCCATCTTGGATGATGTCATTTAAAGGAACCGTCATTCGTCGTTCAGTCGTCGGCCAGGATGGATGTTCCGCGTCGGAGGTCTTCAGGATGCTGCCGCTCCGTTCCAGATGGATGTCGATAGAAGATGCCGTCTGGATGAAGACTTCAATCGGATGGAAGACCTCTTCTGCCCCGCTTGGATGAAGACCTCAATCGGATGGAAGACCTCTTCTGCCCCGCTTGGATGAAGACTTCTACCGGATCATGGACATCTTCAGCCGCCCGCTTGGGCTTGGATCAGGACATCGGAGGAGCTCTTCAGGACCGATCGGTGAACCTGGTATGGTGAAGACAAGGTAGGAAGATCTTCAGGGGCTTAGTGTTAGGTTTATTTAAGGGGGGTTTGGGTTAGATTAGAGGTATGTGGGTGGTGGGTTGTAATGTTGGGGGGGGGAGTATTGTATGTTTTTTTTTACAGGCAAAAGAGCTGAACTTCTTGGGGCATGCCCCGCAAAGGGCCCTGTTCAGGGCTGGTAAGGTAAAAGAGCTTTTAACTTTAGTAATTTAGAATAGGGTAGGGCATTTTTTATTTTGGGGGGCTTTGTTGTTTTATTAGGGGGCTTAGAGTAGGTGTAATTAGTTTAAAATTGTTGTAATATTTTTCTTATGTTTGTAGATATTTTTTTATTTTTTGTAACTTAGTTCTTTTTTATTTTTTGTACTTTAGTTAGTTTATTTCATTGTAGTTATTTGTAGATATTGTATTTAATTAATGTATTGATAGTGTAGTGTTAGGTTTAATTGTAGGTAATTGTAGGTATTTTATTTAATTAATTTAATGATAGTATAGTGTTAGGTTTAATTGTAACTTAGGTTAGGATTTATTTGACAGGTAATTTTGTAATTATTTTAACTAGGTAACTATTAAATAGTTCTTAACTATTTAATAGCTATTGTACCTGGTTAAAATAATTACAAAGTTGCCTATAAAATAAATATTAATCCTAAAATAGCTACAATGTAATTATAATTTATATTGTAGCTATATTAGGATTTATTTTACAGGTAAGTATTTAGCTTTAAATAGGAATAATTTATTTAATAAGAGTTAATTAATTTCGTTAGATGTAAATTATATTTAACTTAGGGGGGTGTTAGTGTTAGGGTTAGACTTAGCTTTAGGGGTTAATACATTTATTAGAATAGCGGTGAGCTCCGGTCGGCAGATTAGGGGTTAATAATTGAAGTTAGGTGTCGGCGATGTTAGGGAGGGCAGATTAGGGGTTAATACTATTTATTATAGGGTTAGTGAGACGGATTAGGGGTTAATAACTTTATTATAGTAGCGCTCAGGTCCGCTCAGCAGATTAGGAGTTAATAAGTGTAGGCAGGTGGAGGCGACGTTGTGGGGGGCAGATTAGGGGTTAATAAATATAATATAGGGGTCGGCGATGTTAGGGCAGCAGATTAGGGGTACATAGGGATAATGTAAGTAGCGACGGTGTCCGGAGCGGTAGATTAGGGGTTAATAATAATATGCAGGGGTCAGCGATAGCGGGGGCGGCAGAATAGGGGTTAATAAGTGTAAGGTTAGGGGTGTTTAGACTCGGGGTACATGTTAGAGTGTTAGGTGCAGACGTAGGAAGTGTTTACGCATAGCAAACAATGGGGCTGCGTTAGGAGCTGAACGCAGCTTTTTTGCAGGTGTTAGGTATTTTTTCAGCTCAAACAGCCCCATTGTTTCCTATGGGGGAATCGTGCACGAGCACGTTTTTGAGGCTGGCCGCTTGCGTAAGCAACTCTGGTATCGAGAGTTGAAGCTGCGTTAAATATGCTCTACGCTCCTTTTTTGGAGCCTAACGCAGCCTTTATGTGGACTCTCAATACCAGAGTTATTTTTATGATGCGGCCAGAAAAAAGCCGGCGTTAGCTACGCGGGTCCTTACCGACAAAACTCTAAATCTAGGCCTGAATGCGCATCCTTTAGTTTTATCGGTGTGGAAGCACCTCCTATCTTACTAAAAACATCTGAACTTGGGTCAGCATTACGTATATGGATTTCTTCCAAATAAGATACATATCTGACAAGATCACAAGACACGCAAAGTGCTGTAATTATCCCCATCAAAATAAACTTTCCCAAGTGAACTGAAATGACTAATAATCTCAATAATCTTTTTCATTTTTCTTTTGTCACTTTCCAGTTTCTTTTCTGCATTTTGTCACCTTGGTGGCCTATATTCAACACATGATCATACAACGTTGCATTAATATCAATCTATGCAATTCTTTTGTATCTTGTGCAGCTAATTTGCTAAATGTGAGCTCATATTCACTCATATATCTGCTCTTGCTTGAGAGTTCTCTGAATTATTAATCAGTCTAGCGCTGTAAAATCTGTTATTGATGATAATAATAATAAAACATCTATTAAAAGATGTACAGATAATATATTTTATGTAAAGTACATAATGATTTCTAAGGGTGGCAGGAATTACTATTGTAATTATTAAATTCAACATTTAATCTCACAGTAAAATGTTTAATTAAGAAAAATTAAACAGCATTGCCATTTACATTCATTATTTATTTTGCCTGCTTTTGCTGTAAAATACCTCAGAAAATATGTTTGCCACCTTCACGCTTAACTATGGGGACATTTTCCTGCCATTTTGTATGCAATCCATAGTTTAATTGCTGATATTAGTTTAATATCCCTTTAACTTGGCCAAAAACACAGCACAATCGATTTATCCTAGATCTCCAGTGGATCTTCATTATCAAAGCTTTCAACATATCCTAGCATTCTTGAACCTCATGTATACTTCTAAAAAAGCTAACAGATACTGTACTGAGATGTAGTAATGGTTCCCAGAGCTCTTTTCCATAAAACTTATTTTTACAAAATAGTGGCACATCCTTGAGGTGGTGGGGGGGGGGGGGTTTGTACACCAATAACTTTGCAAATGGACTAAGAATGAAAAACTTATTTGAAGAAGTGGTGGAGAACTGAGGTTCATCTACAACTTACCCTGACCACCAGGAAGAAAGCACCTCCACACCTGGGGGAATCTCAAAGCTTTTCTTATCCATCATTAAGTTTCCCCTTTGTATCCCCCATGCAGCTTTCTTTAGACACTACTTGCATAATGGGCAACTCTTTATTCTCCCACCAGCTATTCCAAGCCATGTCCATCCCCATCTTCACCTTCACCTTATCACATGGATACATGGGCAGGGGACTGAACAAGGAAGTAAACTTGACTTTGGACCATTGCATCAGTTAAGCCCTTCTGAGGTCAATAACTTACACAACCATTGGATCTAGCTTGTGCTTGGATTTAGACTTATCCTCTTATTTATCCAGTCTGCTCTGTCTCCTCCCTTTTCACCAGAAAATAATGCCTAGACACCAGTCTATTAGATGCATCAGTCATCTAAGCTTTAATCTCCTCAGGGAAAAGCAAGAAAATAAAGCATTTTATAGATATGTTGCAAAGTTCTTTTGCACTTTAGAAGTAGCTAGGCCAGTCAATAAAAATCTCAAAACAGAGCTCCAGCACATTAACCCTTAAAGACTATTACTCCAGTCATCAGCATTACAGTAAACAACTTCCAGTTTCTTTTTTTTCCCAACATCCATGTGTATGTTGTAGGCACCACTCTCTCCCCTTAAAGGGGCATTGTACGCTTTTCTTTGCATATATGTTTTGTAGTTGATCCATTTATATAGCTTATCTGGGAGTGATTTTGTAGCAATATAAAGTTTGCTTATTTTAAAGTAAAGTATTAGATGTAGACTGATGTCTGCTGATTCCTGCTTGCTCCTGTTTTGCAACGGATCTTTTCATATGCAGGGGAGGGGGGGAGTGTCTACTTGTCTTGCTTTCATAGCCCCTTTCAGTGGGTGTCCCAGTGCTAAACTGGAAGCTTCTATGTTTTTAAAAGGTTTTATACTAAATCTAGATCAGTATCTGTAAATATTCTTCGTTATAGTAGTGTCTATTACATGCAGTTATATGAACATTGGTGTACACTGTCCCTTCAAGTGACATCTTTTTTCTGCAAAGACCTCTACCTCCCATTCTGAATTATTATAATTATATCTATATTAGATATCATGGCAAATTGCATGGACATATTTGTATCCATATATGTGTGTCTGAGGAAGGGTAGTGAGAACTCAGTTTGTGGTTATTTTACAAGCTGTAGTGAACTGTTCTCTGGCAATACACTAGGGGAAGCTTCTGTTCATTTTTTGTGTGATTTTCTTTCTATTTCATTCTATATTTTTCACCTGCAATTTGGGGAAGTGAAAGTGTTAACTTTAATCCAACAGAAGCAGACCATTAAAAACACATCTGCAGCTAAGATCTTACTCATTGACATCAGCTATCGCACTAATACTGCAAGCTCCCTTCTTGTATATGAGAACTATACACCCCAATTGTGGACGAATTGTGGGACAAGATTCCTGTCTACAACTGGAATAAGGGAAAGAGGACTATAACAGATATCACATAAGGAGATCAAAAAGAGAGACCACCTGTAACCAAGCGTCTTAATCATACCTCATACTGGATGAGGTTGAATCACGTGAGTGTGCATTTATTCATTTATTATAGTGAATAACATTGATTAAAACATACTTCACTAGGAGTGCCCCCTCTGTGCGCTTGTCCACTCTCTACTGTTTCAGAACTACCTGGGAAGGATCTTTCTTTCTAAGAGGATACTCCCATCTTGGAAACAGCAGCCGAAACTAGAGGCATTTGGGGTCACAATCCCGGCTAAAGATCGGACACCAATGTGGACTGCCCTACTATTCTCCACTTTTGCTGGACTGGCTTTTTGTAATCAAGTGGTATAAGTAAGAAATTTACGAGTGGCTAATTACAACATCCATACTGGATGATCTACCATTCGCTACTTTAATTATATGTGTATATATGTTAACTGTGTATAGTATACCATTGTATTAAGCCACTGTACCTGGTTCATATCCAAGTATCAGCACAACATCTCTGAGCACAGACATACTCCTTAATTGCATTATTTAATACTTTAGGCAATTTTTCATAAAATTTGAACTTTGTAATAGTTCTAAATCCGTTGGCGGCATATACAAACTAACTAACCCCTACAGACAGATGGTCAAGGCTCCTTTTGAATCTGCAGCGTGGCACGGCTTGCTCACGATCATTAGCAGAGAGAATGGATATGTAATTAGAAATCTTCAGCTAGCAATTCATTGAGGAAAGGAACCCCTAGGCTGGCACCTAGTGGGCGTCACCCCTCCCCTTTCTCAAAGGCCGTCACGCTTCATTCTGACTGTACGCTCCAGGGCCATGACTGACCGCCACAAGAGGAAACTGAGACTCTTGCCGCCAACCATAACTGAGCTTATATATTATATAATTTTTTTTATTTTTATTTTTTTATTTATATTTGAGCTAACAGTGCTCTTCTTAAATCGGCCAAAAATACGTCTAGCCCCTCGTCTGTCAAGTGAACACCATCTGGACAATATAAGGCCTTTTTGTCAGCTGTAATGCTATCATGCCTAATGACAAATCCAGACAAGGCCGTGACCGCTCTTCCCACCCCCCTGTTCACTTTTTTGCACACATTATATGCTGCCTTTTGTGACACCATGTACCTCCAATGCCGTCATGCGACCACATTGGACCCTCCAACTCTCACTCTCGGCAGCCAAGCACACCGCCACTTGATATCTGAGATCACTATTTTTATAAGGTCTAACGCAGGGAGGGACCCCATATTATTGCCCCCTAGGTGAATAACTATGATGTGCAGAAGTCCCCACCTCCTATGGGCATCCTGCAGGAGTAAACACAATTCATCCCAGGTTAGACCCCTGCGGCCCAGTCAACGAACATTTGCCTTAGCAGCAGGAAGACTGAGTTGCTGCCCGTCCGGTGACTGTAGCGCCCTGATTGTGGCCCAATGCACAAATGAGTGCCCCACAATCCATATGCGAACCGGTGAAGAGCCCTTACCTAAAACAAAATCATGTAAATACTCTCAGCTTGGGAACACCAACAGTAAATAACCAAGCAACAATAAACTGATGAAACACATAGAACAAATTAGCCAGCGTCCGGCTTTCCCCAGGAAGGGATCAGCTATCTGACTTCAAAGGTCTAATGTACAGTTTATATTGCCACGACCTCCAGTGTCCTAACCGTTTCATTTCCCCGACTGAAGAACACTTTGACACAGCGCTAGTAGCCGCTCTAATTCTAAATGAGTGAGGAGCAACTCGTGATGTATCTAACCCCCATGCCGCCACTGTTAGTGACAGCACCTTTTTGAATTAAAATACTGATAATGCAGTAGCATCTTCATGGATGAAGAGCTCCTTTGGCCCTGCTGGCTTGATCTTTAAATAGCTTTCTGCATTAACAGCAGCCATGCACCTTTTCCTTCCTGGTCTGTTTTTGACCTAGGTATGAACAACAACATCCCTTCCTCAGCGGATCTCAAGTGTTCTAATTGAACACCTCCCTTTCCACCTACTCTGGCAGAAGCCACCAATTCCCCTATTCTCAGTGCTCCCGCAAAAGCCATGGAGAAAGCTGCCCTGAATAGGGTCACCTTGTATGCAGATGCACAAATACCATCTAGAAATCTCACCAGCTCCTTTAAGCTGAGAGGGGTAAAGGGTTCTCTTTGGTCCTGCGACTTAATTTCCGTCCTTCCCCAGCCCTTCAATATCTGTCTCACTAAGAAAATTCCTGGATACTGAGCGTCTTAATGAAGAAAGCAACTGCAGAAAGCCTTTGTGCCGCTATTCGGGGAACCTGGTTTGTTTCAGCCATGCCAGCCATTTTAACACCTGTACCTGTGATATCTGCTGCATGATGAACCCCCTGCTTTTGCAGAATGTCGCCCATCCCTTCCAGTGTGACTCGTAAGCCTTCCAAGTCTTGGGCACAGTGAAGCCCGGACTAATGGGATAATAGATGCCCCAAGACTGCCAACTGCACCAAAGAAATGAGGGGCAGGGTAAGCCATGTGCTGCTGCCCTAGACACTACCTTCCTAAACAGCTCTCACTTAAACCTAGAAAGCACTACATTATGCACCCCTGGAACGTGATGTGCAGTGAACAAGATATTAAGTTGCAGGCAGTGAAGTGCCTAAGGTATCTCACTACAGGTGATGACGCAGACAACCTGTTTATGGCATACACCACACTCATGTTATCCGATTAGAACACCACTGATCTGTTTGTCAGCTTGTGTTCCCACATCTCGACATCCACTACAAATGGAAATAATTCAAGCAGCACTAAGTTCCTTGTCAGACTAGAGGCCACCCACTGTTAGGGCCATGGAGCCGCACTCCATTCGCCTTTTAGATAAGCCCCATATGCAGAGCCACGTGCCGCATCTGTGAATAGATGCATCTGAAAGAACTGGAGGAACTGGTGGAAGCAGATCACCTGTGTGGGAGAACAATTATCCCTCTCTATATCAGAGAACCCTTGATGTCTCTCATAAGAATTTTTTTAAGCAATCCTGATGCTGTTGTGTGTTGGAGGGAGCTGTAACTGGGGACCTGAGAAAAGTTGTAACAGTTGGAAGCTGCGACTCTCTAGAATGGATGTTTTGGGACATTTGGGAATCAAGAGTCCGTGGAGAGAGCTTGCTGGGCAGCTCGGATGTCTCAGCCTGCATTTATTCACATTGTATGGTGAAAGAAGAGTATGAGTGTATTTCATATTATCTACTTCTTATTTTGAGAATAAAGTTGTGATATGCTATGTGGTGCCCCACCCCCCATTTTATTATGTGCTTTGTTTTAGATGTTTTGAGCTTCAACATTGGCGATACAGCCATATCAGCTATTTTAGTATTATCTATACAATTTCTGGATATGGACTATATGGACCTGATATTCAAAACCTTGTGGTATGGAAAGAAATCACACAAAATATTTAGGATTTTTTTAGACCTTGTATTGTAATGCAGGAGTCTCGCGTAAAGAACACAAAATAACAACATAAATACCTCTCAAGATACAATTTTTGTTTCTAATTTTTTTAAGGGCCTTGCAGCACCAACCACCTAGGACTATCTTGTTCCATAGTTTTTGTCTCTTTCGTATTGTGTTTATAGTAGTTGTGTTATCTATGCCGTATGTTATGTATGCTCCCAGAGCCCAAATGTATAAGTGAGGCATAAAAATCTGAGGTATAGAGATGGAAGAAAAACTCCCAGCTGTGGATATAAATTTGTTCTTACATTGGACAAAACATATAGAATCGTATTTATTACTAAACCTAAAACAGCAGTATTATGAATTATGAACACTGTGAACACAAGTACCAGTACAGATAAAACTTTAATAATGTTGATAAATTAAAGTTATATCCCATTAGTTAAAAGGGACAGTCAAGTAAATAAAAAACTTTCATGTTTCAAATAGGGCATGTCATTTTAAACAACTTTCCAATTTACTTTTATCACCAATTTATCGTTGATCTCTTGCTATTCTTAGTTGAAAGCTAAACCTTTCAGATTCATATTCTAATTTCTTAGACCTTGAAGGCCGCCTCTAATCTAAATGCATTTTGATAGTTTTTCACCACTAGAGGGCATTAGGTCACATGTTTCATATAGATAACATTGAGCTCAAGCATGTGAATTTAACATGGAGACAGCACAGATTGGCTAAAATGCAAGTTTTTCAAAAGAACTGAAATAAGGGGGCAGTCTGCTGAGGCTTAGATACAAGGTAATTACAGAGGTAAAACATGTATAATTATAACAGTGTTGGTTATGCAAAACTGGGGAATTGGTAATTAAGGGATTATCTATCTTTTAAAACAACAAAAATCCTTGTGTTGACTGTCCCTTTAATGTTTAAATTGATAAAAAATATATTGACCCCCCCTCTGGTGGGATCTAATGTAACAAGACTAAAAGTATAGTGTACTTAAGTGTAGCCAGAATTCTTGGGGGTCCAGGGCAGTGAGAGTAGGGGAAGGAGACTTGGCTGCTAAAATAGTTTTTCACTATTACTACTGTAGTGTGAACCTTCTCAAAGACATGGACTTTGTTAACAATAACATGCCAGTAAACACTACAGCCACCACATTTGTGCTGGAGATACCAGCATTTAAGTATAGATGAGTCAAGTCCTAATGATTATATCCCAAGGTAGTGCACATAGTCTTCTCCTGACGTTCTAGGACAATCTGATGTTGCCAGACAAGAGAACAAAACTCCAGTAAGCTCCCTTGCTCTCTGCTGCTGCTTTATTGTAGGAGAGTTCTCTGCTATGAGACCCCACTCCCAATACGTCCTCTGATGATAATCTGGTCTTTTACTCCTCATCCACCTTGTTTACATCACGGCTCGCCACCCTCACTGTCTTATATGGCTTCCAAAATCTTTAGCACATGGTTTTTTTTCCATAGCATGCATAATCACATCAGGGGGTGAAGTGGCTTTCCATATATTGGGATCACAGACAGTGTCCCATTTCTCCATCAAATGCTTTACTAAACACTTAAAATGGTCATTCAATAAATGTCTTACTCCTGTCCTAGCTTCATTGGGGTCCATTGCATAAATATATGTATACAAAAGACTCTCTGAGCTTTACTTCCTGTTGTATTTTTAATGGAATTATGAATATTAAAAATTAATTACAATAATAAAATTATCTTCAGCAATACCTCCAATTAATATAGTAGAATCTAAGTAGTACACCCCAGTAAAATGTTATATAATCTCTGTAGTGTACTCCAGAATAATACTGTTGAGATATTCAGAAATTAATGACAAAATTATTATTAAATATTAATATTTTATCCCAAATGATATGTTCCTAAGTTCTGATATGTGAAGATTAAAGACACAGTGACTATATTTATGTAGTAAACAGGATATCAGTTATGACCAGATATATATAATTTATTATTAAAATATTAAAATATTGGACCACCATACATTGACAGGTATATTGCTTATCCTGGCCTGTCAGGGCCCATCAGTTTACCCCCACATAACAAATTATATATCTATATTCCTAATCCACTTTAATAAAATACCTATATAGTGCTCTGGTATTATTCTTTGCCAGTGACTACAATTGCGGTTTCCCTTGCAATTACAGCATAAATTATTTCAGAATTTGGTCCTCCTCCAAACTGAGGAAATACCTGGTTCGTTTCTTTTTTTCATTATTCCAAACATTTCTACTAATCAGCAATACCTCGAATGTGAAAAGGTAAATTAGTAAATCCCTGACCCTACCTAACCCTTTTCCACCTCACTTAACCCTTCCATCTCTTATCCTTCTATATTTCCCTTTTTTCCCCCTCCCATTCCATTTTTCCTTCTTTCTTATTCTCCATAGACATGGTGATTATATGCACTTCACATAACGTTAGGGGGCTTAATTCTCCCACGAAGTGTAGTTTGCTGTATCACTTACTAAAATATCTACAAGATTTCTTGCAGGAGACCCACTGGCGCCTTGGGGATCTAATACCTATTCGATCCCCCCTGTTTCCGATAATAGAAACTGCCTCTTATAATAAAAAGGCAAGAGGCACGGCCATTCTAATTCATAAAGACATTGCCTATGAAAATATACACATCGATTCAGATCCTTTAGGGCGATTCATCATACTAATTTGTAAACTAGATGGTAATTTATATACTCTAGCATCTTATTATGGCCCTAATTTCTCCCAATTCAGACACTTCAAGAGATTTCTGAACTGTCTAGATAACCTTAAACAAGGTCTCCTATTGTTAGCTGGAGACTTGTAGATGGTAATTTACTCTCATATAGATAAAAGGTTACCAAAAATAAAGAAATAGACAAAGCTACACTAGACTCTTTCAGAAAATTCTATTCCCAACTATTCCCTACCAGCCCAGGTCAATCCCTATAATGTCTGGCACTCTCTAAATTAAACTAGCAGAGATTATACTTACTACTCACAAGTACACAATTCTTATTCCAGGATAGATATTTTCCTTTGTAACCCCTGGCTATTAGATAAAATACAAAATTCAACAATCGGAGATGTCACCTGGTCTATGCAACTATCCAGATTATCAACACTTACTCCCAGGCCACCATGGCATCTATTGGATTCTCTGATTTTGATTCCAGGGACAGTTGATACCCTATCAACTGAGATACAGCAGTTTTTAGCGATTAATGACAGAGGAGATGTCGATGATTTCAATCTGGGGGGGGCACTAAAAGCTTATCTTAGGGGACTCTTTATCAAACTTCAGGCCCAAACTCGAAAACGGTCAACAGCCACATTAGCCCAAATGCATCAACAACTAAAATCTCTTACGACAGCACATACAAATACTCTAAACTTGAGTCTTTTGCCACAAATCACCTCAATCCAGCAGAAGCTTAGTCTGTTGGAAAATCATAGAGTATAGGACAGACTTAAAGAAAACAAGCACCTTTTCTATTCAAAGGTAACAAACCAGATTATCTGTTAGCTAGATGCCTACGTGAAAGGATGGCCCAAGCCAGAATACCCCATCTGTCTGCTAGGGGTCACAGTAACGTATTACTCCCAATTGTATAACTTACGGTCATCTAATGACCAACCTGCTCCTTCGTCTTGTCCCCATTGCCCATAAAATGTCTCACCCCGGAACACATCAAATCCCTGGACGCCCCAATTTCCATAGAGGAAATTAAAAAATCCATATCACAATTAAAACCGCATAAATCTCCAGGTCCAGACGGTTATTCAGATATTTTCTACAAAACTTTTAGTAATCAATTAACATGTATCCTAGCACGAGTCTTTAAAAATTTTTCTTTTGTAAATCAGATAGAGCATGCAATTTTAAGCAACTTTCTAATTTACTCCTATTATCAATTTTTCTTCGTTCTCTTGCTATCTTTATTTGAAAATGAAGGCATCTAAGATGGGGGTTTTTTTGTTCAGTACTCTGGACAGCACTTTTTTATTGGTGGATGAATTTATACACCAATCAGAAAGAACAACCCAGGTTGTTCACCAAAAATGGGCCGGCATCTAAACTTAAATTCTTGCTTTTCAAATAAAGATACCAAGAAAATGTAGAAAATTTGATAATAGGAGTAAATTAGAAAGTTGCTTAAAATTGTGTGCTCTATCTGAATCACAAAAGAAAAAATTTGGGTTCATTGTCCCTTTAACCTAGCAGAAAAGAAGGGGACTTTACCGGGGGAATTTTTACAGGCCTCCATAATAACTTTACACACAAAACAGGTAATCAGCTGATGATATCCTGTAGGGGGTGCCACAAAGAAAAACTTAAAATGGTGCACCTATATATATATTCATTTATTTTTAAATATAGTGATTCTTGAGCATAGACAATCTAATTATACAAAACAAGTGAATACATTTGTAAAGTGAATACAAACAAATTATGCAAAAGAAAAAAAATACAATATGTGAATAAACAGTGTTAAATAAGGAAAATGTCCTATAAAAACAAAAAAAGTGGTGTGTTTAAAAAGTACTGTTGGAATAATGGTGAATAATCGATCCGATCCAAATAGATACAAAGTTAGATCAAGGCCGCTCCCCTGGAAAACCTGATGCTGAAGGTCATCTGTTTTGAATAGAAGAGAGAGAGAAGGGGCGCCTCATAGTGTATTTCGTATATCATAAAATATGGATAAAGATAAGGAATGCACTCACAAGATTGGTGGCATCCGTCCTGGAACAGGGTGCAAAAAGGCAGGCTAACACTTAGCAACAGTTAGCTCAATGGTCTCGGTTTCCGGATACATCCGACCACAGTGGCTGATGTGGTGAGCTGTTCGGACAAGAGCACAAGCCAAGACCAGCAGATGAAGTGACCAAGACCAGTGAGCTAACCGCTGCTAAGGTTTAGCCTGCCTTTTTGCACCCTGTTCCAGGACGGGTGCCACCAATCTTGTGAGTGCATTCCTTATTTTTATTCATATTTTATGATATGCAAAATACACTATGAGGAGCCCCTTCTCTCTCTCTTCTCCATAATAACTTTACCTAAACCTGGGAAAACACCAGATATTTGTCCACACTTTAGACCAATTTCTCTTTTAAACCTAGATACCAAACTTTATGCGAAAATACTGGCTGGGTGCCTAAATAAAATATCCCATATTTAGTGAATCCAGATCAGGTAGGTTTTACCATGGGAAGACAGGGTCCAGACAATACAAGGAGACTGTTAAACATATTTCTTGAGGCCAGTCAGCTGGGTCAGCAATGTACAGCGATATCTCTTAACGCTGAGAAAGCATTTGACCGAGTCGACTGGCTCTATATGACAGAAGTTCTTGTTCATTTTAAGTTCACACCCTCTGTTTGCACCAAGATAATGGCCTTGTACTCCATGCCCTCAGATAGAGTGAGGGGCATTGGATTTCTTTCTCCCCAATTCAAAATCACAAATGGCACTCGCCAGGGACGTCCCCTATCCCCATTGTTATTTGCTCTCATGATGGAACCCCTGGCGGAAGCCATCACAACACAGTGCAAAAGGTGGCATTATTCGCAGATGATCTCACCATGTTGGTTTCTAACCCTATACAGTCACTCCTAAAACTGTTTTCTCTTCTTGAAGAATTCTCAAACATTAGTTTTTATAAACTCAACTTTACTAAAACTGAAGCCTTTGCACTAAACATACCACATTTAGATATTTTGCAATTAAAACATCAACTCCCAATTCCCACGATATCCCAACTATTATATTAACTAATTTTGATCCCTTACTTCGCAAATTTAAAGATTACGTGACACGCTGGGATTCTCCAAACTTATCCTGGTCGGGAAGAATTGCTGCTATTAAAATGAACTTGCTCCCGAAGTTGACTTACCTGTT
Organism: Bombina bombina; assembly: GCF_027579735.1. Taxonomy (NCBI): domain Eukaryota; kingdom Metazoa; phylum Chordata; class Amphibia; order Anura; family Bombinatoridae; genus Bombina; species Bombina bombina. The sequence goes on from NC_069500.1 coordinate 1,382,275,545, forward strand.
TAGGAGTTTACCACTCCCCATACCCAAAACCACCATCGCACAGTTCCAGAAAATATGCAAAGAAGTTATATGGAGACATAAACATCCTAGGTTAGCAATGAAGATTCTCTCAAACCCGGTGCAGGCTGGAGGTGTCTTATATGGATACTGAACCATACCAGGAATCCAGAAATATCCCGAAATTACATAATGGGGCCTAGTTATCAAGCCGTCAACCTCAAATACGCTGGAATTCCGCAGCGTATTTGTGGCGAGGCTGATTCGCCTTAGTTATCAAAGGCTAGAGATCGGCAAAAGTAGAATTTTGTGACGTAAACTTCGATCCGCCGGACTCAGTCCGACACAGATCGATTCTTACGTCACTCCAGATGTTCCGCACACAAGTACGGCACAATCTGACTACTTTTGCTAGTTATCAAAAAACTTCGCTGCTGCCCGTCATCCCATTGATTCCTATGGGAGCTGTCTACACCTAACACCCTAACATGTACCCCGAGTCTAAACACCCCTAATCTGTCCCCCCTACACCGCCGCAACTAAATAAAGTTATTACCCCCCTAAACCGCCGCTCCCGGAGCCCACTGCAAGCTACTCTATACATATTAACCCCTAAACCCGCCGCTCCCGGAGCCCACCGCAAGTATAATAAATGTATTAACCCCTAAACCGCCGCTCCCGGAGCCCACCGCCACCTACATTATACCTAGTAACCCCTATCCTGCCCCCCTATACCGCCGCCCTCTATAATAACATTATTAACCCCTATCCTGCTGATCCCGCACCTCGCCGCAAATAAATAAATAGTTTAACCCCTAAACCGCCGCTCCCTGAACCCGCCGCAACCTATATTAAATTTATTAACCCCTATCCTGCCCCCCCTACACCGTCGCCACCTATAATATATTTATTAACCCCTAAACCTAAGTCTAACACTAACCCTAAAACCCCCCTAAATTAAATATTAATTAAATAAATCTAAATAATATTTCTCTTATTAACTAAGTTAATCCTATTTAAAACTAAATACTTACCTTTAAAATAAACCCTATTATAGCTACAATATAAATAATAATTATATTGTAGCTATCTTAGGATTTATTTTTATTTTACAGGCAACTTTCAATTTATTTTAACTAGGTACAATAGCTATTAAATAGTTATTAACTATTTAATAGCTACCTATCTAAACTAAAGAGAAATTTACCTGTAAAATAAAAACTAACCTAAGTTACAATTACACCTAACACTACACTATACTTAAATAAATTATTCCTATTTAAAACTAAATACTTACCTGTAAAATAAACCCTAATATAGCTACAATATAAATAATAATTATATTGTAGCTATCTTAGGATTTATATTTATTTTACAGGTAACTTTGTATTTATTTTAGCTAGTTCAAATAGTTATTAAATAGTTATTAACTATTTAATAACTACCTAGCTAAAAGAAATACAAAATTACCTGTAAAATAAATCCTAACCTAAGTTACAATTAAACCTAACACTACACTATCATTACATTAATTAAATAAATTAACTACAAATAACTACAATTAAATACAATTACATAAACTAACTAAAGTACAAAAAATAAAAAAAGCTAAGTTACAAAAAATAAAAAAAATAAGTTACAAACATTTTAAAAATATTACAACAATTTTAAGCTACTTACACCTAATCTAAGCCCCCTAATAAAATAACAAAGCCCCCCAAAATAAAAAATGCCTTACCCTATTCTAAATTTAAAAAGTTCAAAGCTCTTTAACCTTACCAGCCCTTAAAAGGACCTTTTGTGGGGCATGCCCCAAAGAATTCAGCTCTTTTGCCTGTAAAAGAAAAATACAACCCCCCCAACATTAAAACCCACCACCCACATACCCCTAATCTAACCCAAACCCCCCTTAAAATAACCTAACACTAATCCCCTGAAGATCATCCTACCTTGTCTTCACTCAGCCGAGCAGCGATCGAACTGAAGAGGACATCCGGAGCGGCAGAAGTGATCATCCAAGGGGCGCTGAAGAAATCTTCCATCCGATGAAGTGATCCTCCAAGCGGCGCTAAAGAAGTCTTCCATCCGGGCGATGTCATCTTCCAAGAGGCGCTGAAGAAGTCTTCTATCCGGGCGATGTCATCTTCCAAGCCGGGTCTTCAATCTTCATCCCGCCGGCGCGGAACATCCTTCTTTACCGACGGACTACCGACGAATGAAGGCTCCTTTAAGGGACGTCATCCAAGATGGCGTCCCTTCAATTCCGATTGGCTGATAGGATTCTATCAGCCAATCGGAATTAAGGTAGGAAAAATCTGATTGGCTGATTGAATCAGCCAATCAGATTCAAGTTCAATCCGATTGGCTGATCCAATCAGCCAATCAGATTGAGTTTGCATTCTATTGGCTGATCGAAACAGCCAATAGAATGCGAGCTCAATAATACATTTTTTATTGGATCTTCAGCGCCCCTTGGATGATCACTTCTGCCGCTCCGGATGTCCTCTTCGGTTCCATCGCTGCTCGGCTGAGGGGTTGTATTTTTATTTTACAGGCAAAAGAGCTGAATTCTTTGGGGCATGCCCCACAAATGGCCCTTTTAAGGGCTGGTAAGGTAAAAGAGCTTTGAACTTTTTTAATTTAGAATAGGGTAGGGCATTTTTTTATTTTGGGGGGGTTTGTTATTTTATTAGGGGGCTTAGATTAGGTGTAAGTAGCTTAAAATTGTTGTAATATTTTTAAAATGTTTGTAACTTATTTTTTTTATTTTTTGTAACTTAGCTTTTTTATTTTTTGTACTTTAGTTAGTTTATGTAATTGTATTTAATTGTAGTTATTTGTAGTTAATTTATTTAATTAATTTAAAGATAGTGTAGTGTTAGGTTTAATTGTAACTTAGGTTAGGATTTATTTTACAGGTAATTTTGTATTTCTTTTAGCTAGGTAGTTATTAAATAGTTAATAACTATTTAATAACTATTCTAACTAGCTAAAATAAATACAAAGTTACCTGTAAAATAAATATAAATCCTAAGATAGCTACAATGTAATTATTAATTACATTGTAGCTATCTTAGGGTTTATTTTACAGGTAAATATTTAGTTTTTAATAGGAATAATTTATTAAAGTATAGTGTAGTGTGTAAGGTGTAATTGTAACTTAGGTTAGTTTTTATTTTACAGGTTAATTTCTCTTTATTTTAGCTAGGTAAGCTATTAAATAGTTAATAACTATTTAATAGCTATTGTACCTAGTTAAAATAAATTGAAAGTTACCTGTAAAATAAAAATAAATCCTTTGATAGCTACAATATAATTATTATTTATATTGTAGCTATATTAGGGTTTATTTTAAAGGTAAGTATTTTGTTTTAAATAGGATTAATTTAGTTCATAATAGAAATATTATTTAATTAATATTTAGGGTTAGTGTTAGACTTAGGTTTAGGGGTTAATAAATTTATTACAGTGGCGGCGGTGTAGTGGGGGGCAGGATAGGGGTTAATAAATTTATTATAGGTAGCGACGGTGTAGGGGGGGCAGATTAGGGGTTAATAAATTTAATATAGGTTGCGGCAGGGTCTGGGAGCGGCGGTTTAGGGGTTAAACTATTTATTTAGTTGCGGCGAGGTGCGGGATCAGCAGGATAGGGGTTAATAACTTTATTATAGAGGGCGACGGTATAGGGGGGCAGGATAGGGGTTACTAGGTATAATGTAGGTGGCAGCGGTGTCCGGGAGCGGCGGTTTAGGGGTTAATACATTTATCAGAGTTGTGGCAGGGTCTAGGAGCAGCGGTTTAGGGATTAATACATTTATCAGATTTGCGGCAGGGTCTAGGAGCGGCGGTTTAGGGGTTAGTAACTTTATTTAGTTGCGGGGGGCTCCGGGGGCGCCGGTATAGGGGGTAGAACAGTGCAGTTTAGTGTGAGTGCTTAGTGACAGACTAGCAATAAAGCTGGGAAAAAGCCGAAGAGCAGCGAGATCGGATGAGTGATAACTCTCACAGTCCGCTGCTCATCGCCCCGTACTTGGTGCGTGGCTTTTTGACAGCTTTATTTGATAACTTAGGCGAAATTTTTCAGGTCCGCGGCGGCAATGTGAGGCGAGCTTAGGCGGGCGTATTGGGCCTGCGAAGGCAGGAAAGTTGACACGTTGATAACTACCCCCCTAAATCCTCTAATATCAAATTTTGGGACAAAATTCATTATGGGAATAGGATAGCACCACATCTGTCACAGATCCACCCTATCTCAGGGTTACTTCACGCCCCTTTTAGACTGGTCGGCAAATGGAATTAAGAATATAAAAGACCTATTTTTTAATGAAAATATATTATCTGTAACTCACTTTAAACCCAATTCTCCCCGTCACCTTTATTGAAATTTGAGTATTTTAGACTAAAAAATTTTCTAAAATCCTGGGGCTTTTTGTCTACCCACTTGAGATAACCAACTGATTGGGAACGATGGGCAACTAGCCTATGTTGATATCCTCCAATCACCTCTTTTCCACAAAGCTTCTTATATTCGAAACTGGGAAAAAATTCTACACTTTGATTCAACAGATGAATTATGGTCGGCTGTGATCCTCCTGACCAAAAAAGCAATACACTGCACCACACATTACAAGCTTTTTTTCAAGACATAGTGGCATTATACTCCCCTATGTATGTTTCAAATATCTAACTCCAACTCTCCTCTATGCTGGAGAGGTTGTGACAGAGTGGGTACCCCTCTAAATAGGTGGTGGGAATGCCCTAAAATCCAACGCGTATGGTCAAGAGCCTTTTACTGCTGTACCAACCTGGGGATATAGAATGTAGACCGCCCTCAAGCTACACTTTCCATCTGATTCCTAATAAACTGCCTAAACATATTTTATATCTGAATGTGTATATTTTCATGGCAGTCAAACTAAGGGCCCAAGGTGGGGTCAGGTCCTGTCAACAATGGCCTATATAGAATCAATTGAGAGTGCGGTGTTTGCCGATAACAAAAATATTACGACCCACTGCATGTGCTGGGAGGCCTGGCGGCAGTGTCCAGGAGGAGGGTCGGGGGGGCAGCTAGTGGGTCTCCTGTAGTAATGAGCTCCCCTAAAATGTAGGGTAATCCTATCATCGATAAATTCAATAGCCTTAACCCCCACTTTTTTTCTCTTCTTTTCTCTCTCTTCATCTCTTTATCTCCCTCTCCTTTTCGCATCCACCCTGCTCATTTCTAACTTTCCATATTATGTAAAATCAAAAGGTATTGCCAAACACTACTCTCAATACAAAGCCTTAAGTCTAAGTTTATTCGTTATACTTTATTACAATGTTTGCATAACTTATTGATCAAATGTATTTAGATAGATATGAAAAAAACACTCTGTCTAAAAGAATAACACAATTTCTAAAAACAGCGCTAACAGTACCCTGAATAATTTTATTAAAAATCAATATTAATTGCCACTATCTTCAACCTGTTAAAAATTATTCAATACATAATCTTTACTGTACGATAGCTCTTTAATGCAAGTACTTGTTCAAAATCAATGAGATGAATGAGATAAATCAATGAGATAAATACCCCCACATAAAAAATATGTATGTATATTATCGGGTTTTCTAATATAAGTCTGTGTTACCTTAATGTCTCAGGGAGTATGGTAGAAAATTTTTTCAATCTGCGGAAACCTCTTTTTGTTCCTCTTCGTTCTCCTCTCCTCTGTATTCTTGTAAGTGTGGCGCTGCTGCTCGATTCACTGAACACTAAGGAGTGTATCAGACTGGAAAAGAACTGCAAACACAAAAGAAGAGAGAGCGCAGCCATGACTCACGGTAAAAGTTTTTAATATATCCTTACTTCGCAAACAAACATATTGCACTTACAAACGTTTCAATAAAAACAGGCGTCTCTTGGTTCACTTTAATCGTCAGTTACTGTGGTATGGTTAATCCGTCCTTTTCAGCTGTGTGCGTTCACTCCTTGACACTGCCAAAGAGTCTTGAGAAAGTCCGCAGAAGACGGAAGAAACGCGTAGACGGCACAAAAAGGATAGTCAGAAAAAAGCACCGCTACAAAGAGAAAAGCAATTGGAAGAAGCGTAACTTGGGGGACTTCAAGGAGTGAACGCACACAGCTGAAAAGGACGGATTAACCATACCACAGTAACTGACGATTAAAGTGAACCAAGAGACGCCTGTTTTTATTGAAACGTTTGTAAGTGCAATATGTTTGTTTGCGAAGTAAGGATATATTAAAAACTTTTACCGTGAGTCGTGGCTGCGCTCTCTCTTCTTTTGTGTTTGCTGTCTAAAAGAATGTTGTAAGTAATCATTATTTCCAGATCACCATATTGTATATGAATACATTTTTTCTGCCATCCATTGGAAATTGTTTGAAAACAACATAATATATTTTAGAATAATTTTTCATACAATGAAAATTGTTTGAATCAAAATAATTTTATATTATCTATTCTGACATACAACATGTGGGATTTTTAGCACTTTAAATATTGTTTTTTAATTAAGCAAGTAATACCTATAAGTTTAACTTGGACCATACATTTAATTAATATAGAGATTCTTAAAGAGACACACACCATATTGTTTTGAGGTATTGCATCTGCATTTATAAACTTTACCAAGGTTTTAGGAATATAAGATATAGTTCAATCAAGGGTAATCTGTTGAAGAATATAAAGGTACCAAAATTTGGTTAGCGAAAATCTTCCTACTGTCCAGTCCAGCATTATATGCGCCATCCTTTATACTTTTTGTACTATTTACACTTGCCTTTTGCATCTGGAAACTAACTGCTAGATTACGAGTTTTGCAGTAAGCTGAAAAAGCAGCGTTAACAGGTCCTAACGCTGCTTTTTTACTACCGCAGGTATTACGAGTCTTGCAGGTTTAGGGGCACAGCACACTTTTTTGGCCTTACCTCAAACCGACTTACGTAAACTCCGTAAACCCTTTTTTCTATGGGACTTCCATAGCGCCGGTATTACGAGTCTGTCCTGGGAGGCCAAAAAGTGAGCGGTACACCCTCTACCTCCAAGATTCGTAACGCATTTTAAAGTCAGTAGTTATGAGTTTTACACTACAAAGCCGTAGCATAAAACTCATAACTAAAGTTCTAAAAAGTACACTAACACCCATAAACTACCTATTAACCCCTAAACCGAGGCCCTCCCGCGTCGCAAACACTATAATAAAAATTTTAACCCCTAATCTGCCGCTACGGACATCACCGCCACTAGAATAAACATATTAACCCCTAAACCGCCGCACTCCCGCCTCACAAACACTAGTAAAATATTATTAACCCCTAATCTGCTGCCCCTAACATTGCTGCCACCTACATTATAATTATTAACCCCTAATCTGCCGCTCCAGACATCGCCGGAACCTACATTATATTTATTAACTTCTAATCTGCTGCCCCCAACATCGCCGCCACCTACCTACATTTATTAACCCCTAATCTGCCGTCCCCAATGTCGCTGCCACTATTCTAAATGCATTAACCCTTTAATCTTAAATCTAATCCTAACCCTAACACCCCAAACTTAAATATAATTTAAATAAATCTAAATAAAATTCCTATCATTAACTAAATTATTCCTATTTAAAACTAAATACTTACCTATAAAATAAAACCTAAGCTAGCTACAATATAACTAATAGTCACATTGTATCTACAGGCATTGTATTTACAGGCAAGTTTGTATATATTTTAACTAGGTAGAATAGTTACTAAATAGTTAATAAAATAAATACAAATTGACCTGTAAAATAAAACCTAACCTAAGTTACAGTAACACCTAACCTAAACCTACAATTAAATTACCTACATTAAATACAATTAAATAAATTTAATTAAATTAGCTAAATCACAAAAAAAACACTAAATTACAGAAAATAAAAAAACAAATTACAGATCTTTAAACTAATTACAACTAATCTAATAGCTTCTTGCCTTTTAACGCCGGGTTTGTAAAAACCCGTAATACCAGCGCTGCAGGTAAGTGAGCGGTGAGAAAAAACTGCACAGTAGCACCGCATAGCTCATAACGCAAAACTCATAATCTAGCCATTAATTTCCTCAAAATTAAATACCTATAGCTGCATTACTCAGTTTTGGCCACTGGGGGGCACAAGACCTTGAATAAGAAATTTATTAGTAAAATAACAGAATTTATGCTTACCTGATAAATTACTTTCTCCAACGGTGTGTCCGGTCCACGGCGTCATCCATAACTTGTGGGAATATTCTCTTCCCCAACAGGAAATGGCAAAGAGCACAGCAAAAGCTGTCCATATAGTCCCTCCTAGGCTCCGCCCACCCCAGTCATTCGACCGACGGACAGGAGAAAAAACAGGAGAAACTATAAGGTGCCGTGGTGACTGTAGTTAAAGAAAGAAATTCATCAAACCTGATTAAAAAACCAGGGCGGGCCGTGGACCGGACACACCGTTGGAGAAAGTAATTTATCAGGTAAGCATAAATTCTGTTTTCTCCAACATTGGTGTGTCCGGTCCACGGCGTCATCCATAACTTGTGGGAACCAATACCAAAGCTTTAGGACACGGATGAAGGGAGGGAGCCAATCAGGTTACCTAAACGGAAGGCACCACGGCTTGCAAAACCTTTCTCCCAAAAATAGCCCCCGAAGAAGCAAAAGTATCAAATTTGTAGAATTTGGCAAAAGTGTGCAGGGAAGACCAAGTCGCTGCCTTACATATCTGATCAACAGAAGCCTCGTTCTTGAAGGCCCAAGTGGAAGCCACAGCCCTAGTAGAGTGAGCTGTGATGCGTTCAGGAGGCTACCGTCCGGCAGTCTCGTAAGCCAATCGGATGATGCTTTTCAGCCAAAAGGAAAGAGAGGTAGCAGTAGCTTTTTGACCTCTCCTCTTGCCAGAATAAACGACAAACAGAGAAGACGTCTGAAATCCTTTGTTGCTTCTAAATAGAACTTTAAAGCACGAACTACATCTAAATTGTGTAACAAACGTTCCTTCTTTGAAACTGGATTCGGACACAAAGAAGGCACAACTATTTCCTGGTTAATATTCTTGTTGGAAACAACCTTTGGAAGGAAACCAGGTTTAGTATGCAAAACAACCTTATCTGAATGGAACACCAGATAGGGCGGATTACACTGCAAAGCAGATAACTCAGAAACTCTTCTAGCAGAAGAAATAGCAACCAAAAACAGAGCTTTCCAAGATAACATCTTAATATCTATGGAATGTAGAGGTTCAAACGGAAACCCTTGAAGAACTGAAAGAACTAATTTCAGACTCCAGGGAGGAGTCAAAGGTCTGTAAACAGGCTTGATCCTGACCAAAGCCTGAACAAAAGCTTGAACATCAGGCACAGCTGCCAGTTGTTTGTGTAACAAGACAGATAAAGCAGAAATCTGTCCCTTTAGAGAACTTGCTGATAATCCCTTATCCAAACCTTCTTGAAGAAAGGAAAGGATCCTAGGAATTTTGATCTTACTCCATGAGAATCCCTTGGATTCACACCAACAGATATATCTTTTCCATATTTTATGGTAAATTTTTCTAGTTACAGGTTTTCTGGCTTGTACCAGAGTATCTATCACAGAATCCGAAAACCCACGCTTAGATAAAATCAAGTGTTCAATTTCCAAGCCGTCAGCTGGAGGGAAACTAGATTTGGATGTTCGAATGGACCTTGTACTAGAAGATCCTGTCTCAAAGGTAGCTTCCATGGTGGAGCCAATGACATATTCACCAGGTCTGCATACCAAGTCCTGCGTGGCCACGCAGGAGCTATCAAGATCACCGAGGCCCTCTCCTGCTTGATCCTGGCTACCAGCCTGGGAATGAGAGGAAACGGTGGAAACACATAAGCTAGGTTGAAGGTCCAAGGTGCTACTAATGGATCCACTAGAGTCGCCTTGGGATCCCTGGATCTGGACCCGTAGCAAGGTGTCAGGTTCCATAAGTTGTGTGTATACCTTTAAATTCTGGCTGACCTATCATGCATTCACACCCCCTTTATAACACCTGCAAAACTGTCATTCCTTGCTTAGTATTTTGTTAGAACTGCCTCGGTAGTACAACTTCTCCTAAGCTCCCGGATTACCTATATACACTCATATCAATTGGATTCAAGATCCTGTATCTGTTCAGAACTATTGTCTTTAAGATACCGCAACTAATTTCTCTGCTTGCTACTAATTTCTAACAGTGCTTGTGCAAGACTCTTTTTCAGCCTTTTTTCTACTAAACGTCTACATTGGATAACAGATTGTCTTCTTGGATTTAATATCATATTCCCTCAACTACTTTGACCAAGGATTCTGCACAGAGGATGGTAAAGGTACTTTTACTTTGCAACATTAAATCATATCGCTTACCATTTACAGATTAGGATTCTTACATTCGGCTATCTGCCGCAACTCGTGCTCTGACGTCAGACGCCATTCTCAGAGCAGACCGGAACACAGTAACTCTCTGCATCGCAAGTTATTTCAGCAGCCGCAAGTCTCCGGTAAGAAGGCGATCCTGACTTTAAGGTACAGCTTCATCTATCTGAGTGACTATAGCCTTATTACCTAGAACTGTGTGGTAACCATATCAAACAATCTTTCTCTCTGTTGTCCGCTATTAACCCTTGCTTGCTACTATATCAACGGCTGTTTCCTCCTAATTGCCTAACTAATGCAATACCTAAACTGAAGGTTATACAAAGATTAACTTGAAAGCAACTCCTCATATTATACATAGGATACTTTTCAAAAACAACTACGTGTTCTGCACTATCTGATAAGATTTGAAACTTAATTGACTACCATTGACTTTTACTCTCATAATCCTTGTACTCTTGTCTTATGAAGTTAATAAGATAAGTTGTCATACTGATAAAGTGACATTTCTTTATTCCATCAACTTCAGTATTACTTTTGTATCTCCTGGTACATTATCATAATAACCACACCTGAAACATCTGTTAATACTTCTACGTAGTATTAATAATTATTAGGTGTAACACATATTACATTTAATTCCTGTACTATATAAGAGAAATCCTATTAAACCAGTTACATATTACTAAGCCTTAAAAAATTATATCAATGGAACAACCAGACCTCCCACAGGTTGTATACGATATGTCCCAAAAGATGGACCAGATGGGAAAAGCCATCATAGATTTACAAACTGAGAACAAAGTATTGAGGGGGCTTATAAAAGATTCCAAAGAACACTATTCCAGCTCTCTGGAACCTCAAGTTTGTCTACCAGAAATATTTTCAGGAGATAGGAGGTCATATAGACAGTTCAAAAATGCATGTGCTCTCCTATATAGCTTAAAACCTAGAACATACCCCAATGACAGGGTGAAAGTCTTAACCACCATATCCTATCTAAGGGCTGAACCTAGGATTTGGGCAGACCAACTGTGTGAAGCTAACTCTCCTCTTCTGAATTCTGTAAGTGACTTCTCTCAGGCCATGGATGAACTTTACTGTGACACCGATATTCAACTTTCTGCAGAGTTGAAAATGAGACAATTAAAACAAGGTAAAAGGCCCGTCGAGGACTATATTACGGAATTTAAGTTATATGCTACAGACTCATCTTGGAGTCGAATTTCTCTGAGAAATCAATTCAGACTTGGTCTTTCGGAAACCTTGAAGGATGAGCTTGCACGCACTGAAATACCTGAGTCTCTTGAAGCCTTAATGAGATTGGCTACACAAATAGATCGCCGAATTCGAGAGCGTAAAGCAGAGCGCTATCATACTGATTCCCAGTATAAAGTTCAAGCCACAGTTCATCCAAAAGTACCCGGAACTTCAACAGAAAAGATCACCCCCATGGAGATTGGCATGTTGAGAGGACCCCTAACTACAGATGAAAAATTACGTCGCAGGGCACAGCGCCTATGTATGTATTGTGCCGACCCTACTCACACAGTCGCTGACTGTCCAACTCTACGCAAGAACAAGAAGAGTAAGTTTACATTTATGCATAAATCTGATTCTCATGAGAGTTCCCAAACTTATTGTGACTTATCTCTTTTAATACAGTGGGACCATAAGAGGTTGAACGCCAAAGCAATAATAGACTCCGGAGCTTCAGGCAACTTTATGGATATCAATTTTGTTCACCTCAATAAAATACCTGTTGTTGAAAAGAAATCACCTGTTTTCCTCAGAGTTATTGATGGGTCCACTCTCACAACAGGACCTATCACTCAACACACTATACCTCTTTTAACTTCTACTGATTCAGGGCATACTGAATTTATTGTTTTTGATATCATTCCATCACCTCATTTCCCTCTTGTTCTAGGTCTAACCTGGCTACAGTTACACAATCCTTTTATTAACTGGCAAACTCTACAAGTAAGCTTTTCCTCACCCTATTGCAAAAATACATGTTATCCACAACAAGACATATTACTCACAGACTCCAATACTCCACCATTACCATCATTCTACACAGATTTCTCTGATGTATTTAGTAAGGTAGTAGCGGAGACTCTACCTCCGCATCGGATTTACGATTGTCCGATAGAGTTAATTCCTGGTTCTACTCTCCCTGTAGGTCATCTATATCCATTAAGCCAACCTGAACTCAACCACTTAAAAGAGTACCTCTCTGAAAATTTACACAAGGGTTTCATAAGACCTTCTACATCTCCTACAGCAGCCGGAATGTTCTTTGTCACAAATAAAGACAAAACTCTAAGACCGATAATTGATTACCGGGAATTAAACAAATGCACAGTAAAGAACCGCTACCCGTTACCTTTAATTCCGGAGTTAATTGAAAGATTAACTGACGCAACTATTTTTTCTAAGCTTGATCTTAGAGGTGCATATAATCTCATTCGTATACGCCAAGGGGACGAATGGCTCACAGCGTTCAGGACCAGATACGGTCTTTTTGAGTACTTAGTGATGCCATTCGGTCTCTGTAACGCCCCTCCACATTCCAGCATTTCATTAACGACATCTTTAGAGATTTGCTGGACGTGTGCATGGTGGTGTACCTCGATGATATTTTAATCTATTCAAGAAATGAAGAGGAACATATCAAACACGTTCGATGGGTGTTGGCTAGGCTCAGAATTCATAAACTTTATGCCAAGCCCGAGAAATGTTCATTCCATGACACCACCATATCGTTTTTGGGTTACACCATCTCACCCTCTGGTATACAAATGCAGACTGAAAAAGTCGAAGCTGTAAAAGATTGGCCCACACCTATGAATAAAAAGGAGTTACAGAGATTCCTGGGTTTCTCGAATTATTATCGAAAATTTATTAAGGGTTTCTCAGAGATCGTCAAACCACTCACACAATTGACAGGAACAAGTCTACCTTTTAAATGGACTCCAAACCATACTAAAGTCTTTGAACAACTGAAGACATCCTTCACGACTGCTCCTATTTTGAGGTTCCCTGATGTTAACCTACCTTATATTCTTGAGGTTGACTCCTCTGATCATTCTATTGGTGCAGTACTTTCTCAACAAAAAACTAATACTGAACCATTACACCCTGTTTCATTTTTTTCTAAAGCAATGAATCCAGCCGAGAGGAATTATGCAATAGGTGATAAGGAGTTACTAGCCATCCGTAAGTCATTGGAGTTTTGGAGACATCTCTTAGAAGGGGCTTTACATCCTATCATAATTTTCACTGATCACAAAAATCTACAATATTTACAAAATAATAAAACTCTTTCATCTAGACAAGTACGTTGGTCTCTTTACTTTTCTAGATTCGATTTCCAAATAATCTACCGTCCTGCCTCTAAGAATGGTAAAGCCGACGCTCTTTCAAGGCAGGAATCAGATCTACCTGAGATAACAAACCCAACAAGTATCATTCCTACAGACCGATTCCTAGGTTTTACTACAACCTTTCTTAAGGAGGTTAAAAGGTTTTCTACTCAACCACCAACAATTAAGAACACTCACATATCCCAGAAGGATGGTATCTATTATTTTAAAGGGAAGATGTATATTCCTATCAAATTGAGGCATCAAATTTTACAACAACATCATGATTCTCCTCTAGCCGGACATCCTGGCGTTTCACGCACTATGGACTTACTATCCAGAAAATATTGGTGGCCTAACATGTTTTCCTCAGTCCTTGATTTTGCTAAATCATGCGTGGTTTGTCAAGTTTCGAAAACAGAAAGAAAATCTCCTTATGGTCTATTAATGCCTATTTCCATCGCAGAAGGTCCATGGCAACAAATTAGTATGGACTTTATTGTTGAATTACCACCATCAAATAACTATACGACTATACTAGTTGTCATTGACACCTTCACTAAAATGGCACACTTCTTGCCATTTCACAAATTACCATCATCATCTGAAACAGCTGCATTGTTAATCGATAACATCATCAAATTGCATGGTATCCCAAAAACAATAATATCTGACAGAGGTTCTCAATTTACCTCACGGTTTTGGAGAAACTTGTGTCTTTCCCTGAAAATAGATCACCATTACACTACTTCTTTCCATCCTCAAGCTAATGGACAAGCAGAAAGATTAAATCAGTGGTTGGACGAATATCTAAGATGCTTCTGTTCATATCAACAAAATGATTGGCATAAGTTTTTGGCACTCGCAGAATTCGCATACAACAACTTAACCAATTCCTCAACAAAACTTACACCATTCTATGCCAACTATGCTTATCATCCAAATTTTGATTCACTCTCGCTTACTCCATCCGTATCTCCGACTGTAGACGAGTTGAATAATACCATTCTTGATAACTTCAGGTTCCTCAAGGACAATATTGCCAAAGCACAAGCAACACAAAAACACTTTTATGACTTACGTCATAGGAAGCCTCCTGTGTATAAAATTGGTGATATGGTTTGGTTATCCACAAAAAACCTTCGCATTCAGGTACCTAGCAGAAAACTAACCCAAAAGTTTTGTGGTCCTTTTCCTATTTCACGAATTGTTAATGAGAATGCAGTCACGCTAACTCTGCCTGATACTTTGAAAGTTCACCCAACTTTTCATGTATCATTGCTTAAACCGTATCTTCCCACTAGATCAACTCTTCCACTTCTCCCATCCAACTTGAATTCGGAGGATTCAGGGGTTTATGAAGTTCAATCACTGCTCGATTCCAGATTCTATAAAGGAGTGTTACAGTATTTAGTTCGTTGGAAAAATTTTACCGACGAAGAAGACAGCTGGGAACCATCCTCAAATCTTCAAGCTCCTCGTTTGGTGGCTCAGTTTCACCAACGTTTTCCTGATCGTCCACGGCCTTAAGCTGTGGGACAGCTTGCCTGAGGAGGGGGTCCTGTCAGGTTCCATAAGTTGTGTGTATACCTTTAAATTCTGGCTGACCTATCATGCATTCACACCCCCTTTATAACACCTGCAAAACTGTCATTCCTTGCTTAGTATTTTGTTAGAACTGCCTCGGTAGTACAACTTCTCCTAAGCTCCCGGATTACCTATATACACTCATATCAATTGGATTCAAGATCCTGTATCTGTTCAGAACTATTGTCTTTAAGATACCGCAACTAATTTCTCTGCTTGCTACTAATTTCTAACAGTGCTTGTGCAAGACTCTTTTTCAGCCTTTTTTCTACTAACGTCTACATTGGATAACAGATTGTCTTCTTGGATTTAATATCATATTCCCTCAACTACTTTGACCAAGGATTCTGCACAGAGGATGGTAAAGGTACTTTTACTTTGCAACATTAAATCATATCGCTTACCATTTACAGATTAGGATTCTTACATTCGGCTATCTGCCGCAACTCGTGCTCTGACGTCAGACGCCATTCTCAGAGCAGACCGGAACACAGTAACTCTCTGCATCGCAAGTTATTTCAGCAGCCGCAAGTCTCCGGTAAGAAGGCGATCCTGACTTTAAGGTACAGCTTCATCTATCTGAGTGACTATAGCCTTATTACCTAGAACTGTGTGGTAACCATATCAAACAATCTTTCTCTCTGTTGTCCGCTATTAACCCTTGCTTGCTACTATATCAACGGCTGTTTCCTCCTAATTGCCTAACTAATGCAATACCTAAACTGAAGGTTATACAAAGATTAACTTGAAAGCAACTCCTCATATTATACATAGGATACTTTTCAAAAGCAACTACGTGTTCTGCACTATCTGATAAGATTTGAAACTTAATTGACTACCATTGACTTTTACTCTCATAATCCTTGTACTCTTGTCTTATGAAGTTAATAAGATAAGTTGTCATACTGATAAAGTGACATTTCTTTATTCCATCAACTTCAGTATTACTTTTGTATCTCCTGGTACATTATCATAATAACCACACCTGAAACATCTGTTAATACTTCTACGTAGTATTAATAATTATTAGGTGTAACACATATTACATTTAATTCCTGTACTATATAAGAGAAATCCTATTAAACCAGTTACACAAGGAACCTTGAAGTTCTGACGAGACGCCATCAGATCCATGTCTGGAATGCCCCATAATTGAGTCAACTGGGCAAATATCTCCGGGTGGAGTTCCCACTCCCCCGGATGGAATGTCTGACGACTCAGATAATCCGCCTCCCAGTTTTCCACTCCTGGGATGTGGATCGCAGATAGGTGGCAGGAATGATCCTCCGCCCATTTTATGATTTTGGTCACTTCTCTCATCGCCAGGGAACTCCTTGTTCCCCCCTGATGGTTGATGTAAGCAACAGTCGTCATGTTGTCTGATTGGAATCTTATGAATCTGGCCTTTGCTAGTTGAGGCCAAGCCCTGAGAGTATTGAATATCGCTCTCAGTTCCAGAATGTTTATCGGGAGAAGAGATTCTTCCCGAGACCATAGCCCCTGAACTTTCAGGGAGTCCCAGACCGCGCCCCAGCCCACTAGACTGGCGTCGGTCGTGACGATGACCCACTCTGGTCTGCGGAAGCTCATTCCCTGGGACAGGTGATCCTGGGTTAGCCACCAACGGAGTGAGTCTCTGGTCCTCTGATCTACTTGAATCACTGGAGACAAGTCTGTATAGTCCCCATTCCACTGTTTCAGCATGCACAGTTGTAATGGTCTTAGATGAATTTGCGCAAAAGGAACTATGTCCATTGCTGCAACCATCAACCCTACTACTTCCATGCACTGAGCTATGGAAGGTCGTGGAACAGAGTGAAGAACTTGACAAGCGTTTAGAAGTTTTGACTTCCTGACATCTGTCAGGAAAATCTTCATTTCTAAAGAATCTATTATTGTCCCCAAGAAAGGAACTCTTGTCGACGGAGACACTGAACTTTTTTCTATGTTCACTTTCCATCCATGAGATCTGAGAAAGGCCAGAACGATGTCTGTGTGAGCCTTTGCCTTTGAAAGAGACGACGCTTGTATCAGAATGTCGTCCAAGTAAGGTGCCACTGCAATGCCCCTTGGTCTTAGAACCGCTAGAAGGGACCCGAGTACCTTTGTGAAAATCCTTGGAGCAGTGGCTAGCCTGAATGGGAGAGCCATGAACTGGTAATGTTTGTCCAGAAAGGCGAACCTTAGGAACTGATGATGATCTTTGTGGATAGGAATATGTAGATACGCATCCTTTAGATCCACGGTAGTCATAAATTGACCCTCCTGGATTGTAGGTAAAATCGTTCAAATAGTTTCCATTTTGAACGATGGCACTCTGAGAAATTTGTTTAGGATCTTTAAATCTAGAATTGT
The DNA here is from genome assembly GCF_027579735.1 of Bombina bombina. Classification (NCBI taxonomy): domain Eukaryota; kingdom Metazoa; phylum Chordata; class Amphibia; order Anura; family Bombinatoridae; genus Bombina; species Bombina bombina. The sequence continues at coordinate 1,382,293,243 of NC_069500.1, forward strand.
TCTGAAAGTTCCCTCTTTTTTGAGTAAAAACCCCATTCCTTGTTCCACGATTGGAACTGGGTGTATCACTCCCATTTTTAACAGGTCTTCTACACAATGTAAGAATGCCTGTCTCTTTATTTGGTTTGAAGATAAGTGAGACATGTGGAACCTTCCCCTTGGGGGTAGTTCCTTGAATTCCAGAAGATAACCCTGAGAAACTATATCTAGTGCCCAGGGATCCTGAACATCTCTTGCCCAAGCCTGAGTGAAGAGAGAGAGTCTGCCCCCTACTAGATCCGGTCCCGGATCGGGGGCTACTCCTTCATGCTGTCTTGGTAGCAGCAGCAGGCTTCTTGGCCTGCTTACCCTTGTTCCAGCCTTGCATCGGTTTCCAAGCTGGTTTGGTTTGTGAAGCATTACCCTCTTGTCTAGAGGCTGCAGAGTTGGAGGCCGGTCCGTTCCTGAAATTGCGAAAAGAACGAAAATTAGACTTATTCTTGTCCTTGAAAGGCCTATCTTGCGGGAGGGCGTGGCCCTTACCCCCAGTGATGTCTGGCCCAAAAAGGGTTTTACCCTTGAAAGGGATATCAAGCAATTTTGTCTTGGAAGATACATCCGCTGACCAAGACTTTAGCCAGAGCGCTCTGCGCGCCACAATTGCAAACCCTGAATTTTTCGCCGCTAATCTAGCTAACTGCAAAGCGGCATCTAAAATAAAGGAATTAGCTAACTTAAGTGCGTGAATTCTGTCCATAACCTCCTCATACGGAGTCTCTCTACTAAGCGACTTTTCCAGTTCCTCGAACCAGAATCACGCTGCTGTAGTGACAGGAATAATGCACGAAATAGGTTGCAGGAGGTAACCTTGCTGTACAAAAATCTTTTTAAGCAAACCCTCCAATTTTTTATCCATAGGATCTTTCAAAGCACAATTATCCTCAATAGGAATAGTAGTGCGCTTGGCTAGTGTAGAAACTGCCTCCTCGACCTTAGGGACTGTCTGCCATAAGTCCTTTCTGGGGTCGACCATAGGAAATAATTTCTTAAATATAGGAGGGGGGACAAAAGGTATGCCGGGCTTCTCCCACTCCTTATTCACTATGTCCGCCACCCGCTTGGGTATAGGAAAAGCGTCGGGGTGCACCGGAACCTCTAGGAACTTGTCCATCTTGCACAATTTTTCTGGAATGACCAGGTTGTCACAATCATCCAGAGTAGATAGCACCTCCTTAAGCAGTGTGCGGAGATGCTCTAATTTAAATTTAAAAGTCACAACATCAGGTTCTGCCTGTTGAGAAATTCTACCTGAATCAGAAATTTCCCCATCTGACAAAACCTCCCTCATGGCCACTTCAGATTGGTGTGAGGGTATGACAGAGCAATTATCATCAGCGCCCTCCTGCTCTACAGTGTTTAAAACAGAGCAATCGCGCTTTCTCTGAAATGCAGGCATTTTGGATAAAATATTTGCTATGGAGTTATCCATTACTGCTGTCAATTGTTGCATAGTAACAAGCATTGGCGCGCTAGAAGTACTAGGGGTCTCCTGCGTGGGCAAAACTGGTGTAGACACAGAAGGAGATGATGTAGAACTATGTCTACTCCCTTCATCTGATGAATCATCTTGGGCAACTTTACTATCTGTGGCAGTACTGTACTTACTTTGTTTGGACGCTATGGCACAATTATCACACAATTTTGAAGGGGGAGACACATTGGCTTCCATACATACAGAACATAGTTTATCTGAAGGCACAGACATGTTAAACAGGCTTAAACTTGTCAATAAAGTACAAAAACCGTTTTAAAACAAAACCGTTACTGTCTCTTTAAATTTTAAACAGGGCACACTTTATTACTGAATATGTGAAAAACTATGAAGGAATTGTTCAAATTTAACCAAATTTTCACCACAGTGTCTTAAAGCATTCAAAGCATTGCACCCCAAATTTCAGACCTTTAACCCTTAAAATGACGAAACCGGAGCCGTTTACAGTTTTAAGCCCTCTGCAGTCCCAGCTACAGCCTTTGCTGCGACTTTACCAAATGAAGCCTTCTAGGAACCTTTTCAATTACTTTCAGACCCACACACATGCAGCTGCATGTCCTGCTCTAAAAAGTAACTGCGCAGTAATGGCGCGAAAATGAGGCTCTTCCTACTACAGAGAAGGCCCTTCCTGACTGGGAAGGTGTCTAAACCAGTGCCTGATGTAAAAAAACGTTCCCCAAAGTTTATAAAGTGTGAATTTCAACATCAAGCTGTATAAAATGCCCAAATAAAGCAATCGATCTAGCCCATAAAAGTGTCTACCAGTTTTATAGCCCATATTAAGCCCTTTATTCTGTTTGAGACTAAGAAAATGGCTTACCGGTCCCCATGAGGGGAAATGACAGCCTTCCAGCATTACACAGTCTTGTTAGAAATATGGCTAGTCATACCTTAAGCAGAAAAGTCTGCCAACTGTTTCCCCCAACTGAAGTTATCTCATCTCAACAGTCCTATGTGGAAACAGCAAACGATTTTAGTTACTGCTGCTAAAATCATATTCCTCTCACAAACAGAACTCTTCATCTTTTTCTGTTTCAGAGTAAATAGTACATACCAGGACTATTTTAAAATAACAAACTCTTGATAGAAGAATAAAAAACTACAACTAAACACCACATACTCTTCACCATCTCCGTGGAGATGCTGCTTGTTCAGCGGCAAAGAGAATGACTGGGGTGGGCGGAGCCTAGGAGGGACTATATGGACAGCTTTTGCTGTGCTCTTTGCCATTTCCTGTTGGGGAAGAGAATATTCCCACAAGTTATGGATGACGCCGTGGACCGGACACACCAATGTTGGAGAAATTAAATGTTTTCTCAAATACAGGAATATATATTCATTTATATTTTCATAAAGTGTTCATTTAAATACACTTATAATTTCATAGTTGTAAGAAAACATTGGGTCATAGTATATGGCCTATTTAATTTAACTAAGTATATGTCAGTATATTTATAAGAATCTTAGCAGTACTCTCCAAATAATATGTGAGTATATGGCAGGGTTATAGCTTAATATATTTAACAATTTTTCTTTAAATTAAACCCCCACAATCAAATATGCATATACTAAGACAATAAAATTAATATAAATATCTGAATTCTTTATTATTAGTAAATATCTGTGAACACACTGAAATATATATATTTGTAAGAATCAGAACATGAACCAATATAATACGCGTTTAACCCCTTAACGACCGAGGACGTGCAGGGTACGTCCTCAAAAAAAAGGCAGTTAACGCCTGAGGACGTACCCTGCACGTCCTCGGTGTGGAAAGCAGCTGGAAGCTGCTTTCCGGTTATTGCAGTGATGCCTCGATATGGAGGCATCCTGCAATAACTCTAGATGGCCATCCGATGCAGAGAGAGCCACTCTGTGGCCCTCTCTGCACCGGACATCGATGGCCGGTATCGTTGGTGGGTGGGAGCCGACTTGGGAGGCGGGTGGGCGGCCATCGATGGGCCGGGTAATGTAGAGGGGGGTGGGATCAGGGGCAGGGCCGATGGGGGCACGCACAGGCGCGCGCGCGTGCACGGGGGATGGCGGGCGGGCGCGTGCACGGGGCGGGAGCGGGTGGGAACACTACACTACAGAAAATATAACTGTGTATAAAAGTTTGAGAAAGGGGTATTTTAATTAGAAAAAAATATAAATCGAAGGTATCTAGGAGGGGGTGGGGGTTGGACTTTGGTGGGGCAGGGAGCTACACTACAGAAAAGGGGAAAAATTAAAAAATATCAGCAATTTTATTATAAACTGGCGGCCATTAAGACAGAGGGGGAGAGTTAGAGAGCTGTTTGGTGGGGGATCAGTCAGGTTGGGGGCTAAAGGGGGGTCCTACAGAGCAGCATATGTAAATATGCCTTTTCTTTAAAAAAAAAAAAAGCCCAAATATAGCTTTTATTTTAGTACTGGCAGTTTCTGCCAGTACTTAAGATGGCGGGGACAATTGTGGGGTGGGGGTGGGAAGAGAGCTGTTTGGGAGGGATCAGGGGGTCTGATGTTTCAGGTGGGAGGCTAAGCTCTACACTAAAGCTAAAATTAACCCTGCAAGCTCCCTACAAGCTACCTAATTAACCCCTTCACTGCTAGCCATAATACGTGTGATGCGCATTTAGCGGCCTAAGTACCAAAAAGCAACGCCAAAGCCATATGTGTCTGCTATTTCTGAACAAAGGGGATCACAGAGAAAAATTTACAACCATTTATGCCATAATTGCACAAGCTGTTTGTAAATAATTTCAGTGAGAAACAAAAAGTTTGTGAAAAAGGGAACTTTTTTTTTATTTGATCGCATTTGGCGGTGAAATGGTGGCATGAAATATACCAAAATGGGCCTAGATCAATACTTTGGGTTGTCTGCTACACTAGACTAAAGCTAAAATTAACCCTACAAGCTCCCTACAAGCTCCCTAATTAATCCCTGCACTGCTGGGAATAATACACGTGTGGTGCGCAGCGGCATTTAGCGGCCTTCTAATTACCAAAAAGCAATGCCAAAGCCATATATGTCTGCTATTTCTGAACAAAGGGGATCCCAGAGAAAAATTTACAACCATTTATGCCATAATTGCACAAGCTGTTTGTAAATAATTTCAGTGAGAAACTGAAAGTTTGTGAAAAAGTGAACGATTTTTTGTATTTGATTGCATTTGGCGGTGAAATGGTGGCATGAAATATACCAAAATTGGCCTAGATCAATACTTTGGGATGTCTTCTAAAAAAATATATATACATGTCAAGGGATATTCAGGGATTCCTGAAAGATATCAGTGTCCCAATGTAACTAGCGCTAATCTTGAATAAAATGGTTTGGAAATAGCAAAGTGCTACTTGTATTTATGGCCCTATAACTTGCAAAAAAAGCAAAGAACAAGTAAACATTGGGTATTTCTAAACTCAGGACAAAATTTAGAAACTATTTAGCATGGGTGTTTTTTGGTGGTTGCAGATGTGTAACAGATTTTGGGGGTCAAAGTTAGAAAAAGTGTGTTTTTTCCATTTTTTTCTCATATTTTATAATTTTTTTTATAATAAATTATAAGATATGATAAAAATAATGGTATCTTTGGAAAGTCCATTTAATGGCGAGAATAATGGTATATAATATGTGTGGGTACAGTAAATGAGCAAGAGGAAAATTACAGCTAAACACAAACACCGCAAAAATGTAAAAATAGCCTTGGTCCCAAACGGACAGAAAATGGAAAATGAAAAAACTATTCAAATATGCTATGCAAAATTCATAAAAGTCTACCCTTTAAAATTAGCCTTACTCACAGCAGCCTTTCATTCAATCAACACAATGAGACTAAAGTATAAACCACTGAACATTTAGACTGATACAATTTTAGCAGTGCTTAGTTAAACAATAGGATAATATATATATAAACAGCTATTCAGCTACAATTGATTCTAATACAATTCTAATTAGGATACTAAAAATACATACATTCCCAGTGTAAACAGCTACATTAAATGTCTATTTATTTAAACTGGAACCAATTCCTAGTTACCTATAATTAAAACCAATTCTAAGATATATATATATTCTATATTTTGCACAGATGAATTACTTAGCATACCAGAGACAAACTTAACTTTATACAGGACTATGAATACAGTTAAGATACTGAGTGCTCCTTTAAATCTCTTTACTATAAATTGACTATGTTTCTACCAATAACCTTTGTTTCAAATATTAAAAATTAGAACAATTATACTTCACCAATTTGAACCAATTTGTAGGGGTCTTTAGATCATCTCATTTGAAGGAAAGTTATTGCATAGATCAAGGGTAAGTTTTCAGTTTCTTGCTCAAGTGAAATGTTCCCAAGTATGGATGCCAGATATCAGATCACTAGTCTCAGCAAGTTACAAAAAACTGTCCTTGTTTGCATTGTCAATCCTTATATAATCATTGATTACCTTTTTCGTTCACGCCCACGGTGCTTTTCCCTTCTCATTGGATAATTTTGGGGAACGCTCCCCATTGGCTCTGTATATATTGTCGCTATGGAAACGCATCTTTTAACAGTTAAGTCCCTTGACTGTCATACTAGATTTTGGCCATCAGGGGGCAGCGGACAAACAACACATTCACTTAAACATTTCTAACATCTATGTTTGCTAAATTTTAAAGACCCCATATAAAAATCATCATAATTTCTTGCATTAATTACTTACAATACGGATTCCAGGCAGGATAGCACCATGTGAATTTTCTGATTATTTCAATACCAAGCACCGTTATATTATAACAAAATAATTACACTGTTAATTCAATTCTCCCTATATAATAATTATATTAAACATATAATAATTTATTGCATTAGTAAATTTCTCTTGTTAGCATTTATATTTCATTTAGCATAACAGAAAACTTACAATTTGATATCAAACATCAATATTTTATAGTCATATCACATCAAAGTGACTTCCATATATCCATCTCACTATATTTCAAAAGATGTATTTAAAATTTTATAAACATTTAGTGCGTAATCATATGATATCTGACTTAGTTCATCCCATGTATGCAATCCTGTATTTATCATCTTTTAGCTCCATCTGGAAAAACAGAAAACATGTTATATATATATATTTCAAACATGGGATTATTAAAATTGTTATTTAATCTATTATAATTCTGAATTGTATTTCCCATGTCCATAGGTATATGTAATACAATCTGAGGCATATTTAATATGTTGTCTGAATATATGTAAATATATATATATATATTCATACCAAATACAGCAGATAAATCATTGTTCTATAAGAAACAAAATTATACTGTCATGAGCGCTTCCGTTCATTGCCGTGTCGCCGCGGCTCCCGGAACTCCTCTGTGTCTCTGACGTCATGTTGCTTAGCAACATGACGCTTTCTCTCACACCCCTCTGATGACGGTTACGCTCCTGCCCTTTAAATCTCGGCGGGAGATCTGAATCTGGGCCCGTTTGTTTGTTTCCCTGGATTGTGAGTACCATATCAGTTTTATTCTTCTGTGTACCGACTTCTGCCTGCCTGACCAAGCCTCTTGCCTAATCCCTACTTGCTGATATTTGGACATTGACTTCTGCCTGCCTGACCTTGCCTGTAGCTATTACCCTTTTGCTGACACTTGGATGCCGACTTCTGCTTGCCTGACCCTGTCTTTTGCCTATACCTTTTGCTGATATTTGGATGCCGACTTCTGCCTGCCTGACCTTGCTTTGGCCTTTACCTTTAAACCTATTCTTTGTTAAACAAGACCTGCTTAAAAGGGACATTTACTTTTACAAGCTGCAAAAGAGAACTTTGCCTTTCTGTTTGTTATACACCTGCTTAAAAGGGACATTTACTTTTACAAGCTGCAAAAGAGAACTTTGCCTTTCTGTTTGTTATAAACCTGCTTAAAGGGACATTATACTTTTACAAGCTGCAAAAGAGAACTTTGCCTTTCTGTTTGTTATACACCTGCTTAAAAGGGACATTTACTTTTACAAGCTGCAAAAGAGAACTTTGCCTTTCTGTTTGTTATAAACCTGCTTAAAGGGACATTATACTTTTACAAGCTGCAAAAGAGAACTTTTCCTTTGTTTTACAAGCCTGCTAAAGAGGACCTTTTTCAGAAGTTTCAAAGTAAGAGCATTTCCTTTTTGTTCTTTGTACTACTTAAAGGGACGTTTTATCCTTTGTGGCTTTCCTGCATTCTGGAACAATATTCATTTTTGTTATCTTCTAATCTGCTTCCTGAGTGGGTCACGTCCTGGATATTTCTCAGTGTGCTAGCGTGTGCTTTCAATTCACGCTAGCAGTTGGGTTACATCCCGGATTGATTCCAGAGCGGCTGACATTACAAACGGGCCCCACTGAATTATCTATGGCCGTGGCTCACCAGGGACAGCTCTTGGGTTCTCATGCCACTCACTTGCAGTCTCTGGACACTAAACTTGATCAAATTACTGCTCTATTACAAAATTTGGTTGCTACCGCACCTCCCAATCCTAATCCCAATCCAAATCCGATTGAGGCATTACCTCCTCCGATTCCTAACAATCAGTCTCAGGTACAACTAAGTCCCAGGATTCCTCTTCCGGATAAATATGATGGGAATCCTGAAGAATGTAGAGGCTTTTTGAATCAATGCCGTCTTCATTTCCGAAATAGCCCTACTCTCTTTGCTACTGCCTCTTCTAGAATCACGTTTCTTATTTCCTTAATGAAAGGAAAAGCCTTGGCTTGGGTGTCACCTTTGCTAGAAAAGAATGATCCTATACTGTTGGATGTTGATACATTTCTATCTACATTCTCAAACGTATTCGATAAACCTGGAAGGTCATCCGCTGCTGAAGCAACTCTCCTGGATTTACGTCAAGGAAATCAACCAGTCTCTCAATATGCAATTGAGTTCCGCACCCTTGCCTCTGAAACCACTTGGAATCAGGGAGCACTCAGAGCCGCTTTCCGTAAAGGACTTTCTGAGCGTCTCAAGGATGAATTGGTGTATCGTGAACTTCCAGAGTCCTTAGAAGCCTTAATAAATCTCTGTATCTGTCTCGACGCCAGGTTTCGTGAACGCCAACAAGAAAAGGATAGAACACAGAGGACTGCCACTCGAACTCCTTTTCGTTTAGCTCCTCGTTTTTCTAGTCCAGTCACTCCAGCCTCTCCTACTACTGATCAGGCTGAACCCATGGAAGTAGGAAGTATAAAATTAACTGAGACTGAACGCTTAAGAAGACGGACTCTTGGCTTATGTCTGTACTGTGGCCTTAAAGGACATTTATTAAGGGATTGTCCTACTAGGCCAGTAAAAGCCAGGGCTTAACTCTAGTCCAGGGAACTGAGTTAAGCCAAAATAGTGGTCATTCCCTATACAAGAAACTCTTTGTTCCAGTAACTCTTCTAATTGGACAAAAGAAGATCTATACCCAAGCCCTAATTGATTCTGGTGCTGGAGGTGTGTTCATTGACTCTACATTTGTTTCTACTCATTCTATACCCTTACTAAAGAAGGAGTATTCCATTTCAGTCTCTACGGTCAGTGGAGATCCTTTGGGTTCTGGATACATTCAGTTTTCTACTCAACCCTTAATCCTCACCGTAGGAATACTTCATTCTGAGACAATTTGTTTCGATGTCATTCCCACTCCGCAATTTCCCATTATCTTGGGATTACCCTGGCTCCAGATTCACAATCCCATTTTTTCTTGGACTTTCGGTGAACTCACTTCCTGGGGATCTACATGCCAGACTAAATGTCTTCAAGAGATTACTAAGTTACCACTCACTATTGCTCTCACAGTTGAAACTCCGGAATCCTTACCTATGCATTACCATGACTTTGTGGATGTCTTCTCCAAAAAAGAAGCGGAACGTCTTCCTCCTCATCGCCCTTTTGATTGTCCCATTGACCTCCTTCCTGGGGCTGCCTATCCTCGAGGCAAAACATATCCACTTTCTAAACCAGAAAACATGGCTCTGGAAGAATATATAAAAGACAATCTGGCTAGAGGATTTATTCGACCCTCCTCTTCCCCTGTAGGGGCTGGTTTCTTTTTTGTGGGAAAAAAGGATGGCGGATTAAGACCCTGTATTGATTATCGTGGATTGAATCAGATTACCATCAAGAACAGTTATCCTCTGCCCCTTATTCCTGAACTTTTTACTTATCTTCAGGGAGCCACCATTTTCACCAAACTCGACCTACGTGGTGCATACAACTTGATCCGTATACGCAAAGGAGATGAGTGGAAGACTGCCTTTAACACTCGATTTGGGCATTATGAATATTTGGTCATGCCCTTTGGGCTATGCAATGCTCCGGCGGTTTTCCAGCATTTTGTAAATGAGATCTTTCGTGATTTTTTGAATATTTTTGTTATCATATACCTGGACGACATCTTAATTTTTTCTCAGAACCACCAAGATCATGTGCACCACGTCAAGAAAGTACTTCAACGTCTAAGAGAATTCCATCTGTTTGCTAAACTGGAGAAATGTTCTTTCCATCAAAAAATCATACCCTTTCTGGGTTATGTAATATCGGCATCTGGATTCGAAATGGACCCTACTAAACTTTCTGCCATTTTGGATTGGCCTAGACCTGATTCTTTGAAGGCTTTACAACGTTTCCTAGGCTTCGCCAATTATTACAGAAAGTTCATCAAGAATTTTGCTACTATTACTTCTCCTCTTACTTCTCTCACAAGAAAAGGACAAAACTGTAAAGTATGGCCGTCTGAGGCTATAGAAGCTTTTGAATCTCTCAAAGAAGCTTTTTCCTCAGCTCCTATCCTTCGTCATCCAAATCCTGAGTTTCAATTTATTCTGGAGGTGGATGCTTCCTCTGTTGCTGCTGGAGCGGTTCTGTCTCAACGAATACCAGAGACTGGAAGGATTCATCCTGTTGCTTTTTTCTCTAAAAAATTCACTCCTTCCGAATTTAACTATGACGTAGGGAATAAAGAGTTGCTTGCCATCAAGATGGCATTGGATGAATGGAGACATTGGCTGGAAGGTACTTCTTTGCCATTTACTATACTTACTGATCATAAGAACCTTCTGTATCTCCAAACAGCCAAACGACTAAATTCCAGGCAAGCACGCTGGTCCTTATTCTTCTCTCGGTTTCACTATAATTTGTCTTACATACCTGGTTCAAAGAATATTAAAGCAGACGCACTTTCCAGACAATTTCAAGATACCCCAGTTCCTGAGTCTGGTACCATTCTCCAACCTCATGAAGTCATTGCCCAGTTAACAACTTCTTGGTTACAAGAATTACAGTCCGCTCAAGAGCGTCTTCCTTTGTCCTGTAAACCTCCCAATGGTTTACTCTTTGTTCCTGAACGCCTTCGTTCCAAGATTTTATTTTGGGCTCATGATAGTCCCCTTTCTGGACATCCTGGCATCAGTATTACCACTCGAAACCTCAAACAACATGTCTGGTGGCCTACACTCTCTCAAGATGTGAAGGATTACGTCTCAGTATGCACACAATGTGCCATGAACAAAACTCCACGCCAACTTCCTTCAGGATTACTCCAACCATTGCCTATACCTCACCAGCCTTGGACTCATGTATCCATGGACTTTATTACCGATCTTCCCTTGTCCACTGGGAACAATACTATCTGGGTGGTGGTCGACAGGTTCACTAAGACGGCTCATTTTGTACCCTTGCCAGGATTACCATCTGCCAAAAGACTCTCTGAACTTTTTATTCTACATATTGTAAGAATCCATGGATTTCCTCTTGATATTGTTTCAGATAGAGGGGTACAATTCGTTTCTCGATTTTGGAGGTCACTTTGTAAACATTTTGGTACTACTATATCTCTCTCTACTTCTCACCACCCACAATCGAATGGTCAGACTGAAAGAGTAAACCAGTGTCTTGAAACATATCTTAGACATTATGTGGATCATTATCATTCTAACTGGACTTCTTACCTTCCTTTGGCTGAATTGGCCCATAATGCCCGGTACAATTCCTCCCTTCAGACTTCTCCTTTTCATGCAGCTTACGGATATCAGCCTAGGACGTTCCCTTTGCATACTTCCTCCACAGTGAATCCTGCTTCTGATCTTACAGCCCGAAGATTAACTCGACATTGGCAGAAGATACATCGTATTCTTTCTGTAACTTCTAGACGTTACAAGTTCTTTTCGGATCTTCGACGGAAAAAGGCTCCCAAATATCGCCCTGGTGATAAAGTTTGGATTTCCTCTCGATTTCTTCGCCTGAAACAACCTTCTAACAAATTGGGACCACGATATGTGGGTCCTTTCCGAATACTGGGTCAGGTATGTTCCACTGCTTATCGGGTAGCTTTACCCAAGTCTCTCAAAGTCCATCCGGTATTCCATGTTTCTCTTTTAAAACCTGTGATGATTAACAGGTATTCTAAGCCTTTTTCTAAACCTCCACCGTTATTGGTGCATGGACATCCTGAGTTTGAGATCAGCCATATTCTAGATTCCAAATTGCGGGGCAAGAAATTGTATTATCTCATTCATTGGAAGGGTTATCCAGTCACGGAACGTTCTTGGGAACCTGCTCATCAAGTAAATGCTCCAATATTGGTCAAGACCTTCCACAAGACTCATCCTGATAGACCTGGTCCTGTCCCCCGGAGGGGCCCTTGAGGAGGGGGTGCTGTCATGAGCGCTTCCGTTCATTGCCGTGTCGCCGCGGCTCCCGGAACTCCTCTGTGTCTCTGACGTCATGTTGCTTAGCAACATGACGCTTTCTCTCACACCCCTCTGATGACGGTTACGCTCCTGCCCTTTAAATCTCGGCGGGAGATCTGAATCTGGGCCCGTTTGTTTGTTTCCCTGGATTGTGAGTACCATATCAGTTTTATTCTTCTGTGTACCGACTTCTGCCTGCCTGACCAAGCCTCTTGCCTAATCCCTACTTGCTGATATTTGGACATTGACTTCTGCCTGCCTGACCTTGCCTGTAGCTATTACCCTTTTGCTGACACTTGGATGCCGACTTCTGCTTGCCTGACCCTGTCTTTTGCCTATACCTTTTGCTGATATTTGGATGCCGACTTCTGCCTGCCTGACCTTGCTTTGGCCTTTACCTTTAAACCTATTCTTTGTTAAACAAGACCTGCTTAAAAGGGACATTTACTTTTACAAGCTGCAAAAGAGAACTTTGCCTTTCTGTTTGTTATACACCTGCTTAAAAGGGACATTTACTTTTACAAGCTGCAAAAGAGAACTTTGCCTTTCTGTTTGTTATAAACCTGCTTAAAGGGACATTATACTTTTACAAGCTGCAAAAGAGAACTTTGCCTTTCTGTTTGTTATACACCTGCTTAAAAGGGACATTTACTTTTACAAGCTGCAAAAGAGAACTTTGCCTTTCTGTTTGTTATAAACCTGCTTAAAGGGACATTATACTTTTACAAGCTGCAAAAGAGAACTTTTCCTTTGTTTTACAAGCCTGCTAAAGAGGACCTTTTTCAGAAGTTTCAAAGTAAGAGCATTTCCTTTTTGTTCTTTGTACTACTTAAAGGGACGTTTTATCCTTTGTGGCTTTCCTGCATTCTGGAACAATATTCATTTTTGTTATCTTCTAATCTGCTTCCTGAGTGGGTCACGTCCTGGATATTTCTCAGTGTGCTAGCGTGTGCTTTCAATTCACGCTAGCAGTTGGGTTACATCCCGGATTGATTCCAGAGCGGCTGACATATACCAGTTATATTTTCAGTGAATTTAAAATTTACAATACAACATACTTTCTGCTGTTTTGTTGGTACATGGGAAACTCGATGGGAGATAATTTACACATGGCTGTCAAGATTATAGTCCCTGAGAATGTTTGTGTTTTCAAGTCTTTTACCTAGACAGAGCGGCTACATTTTGGGTAGGAAACCCATATATGGGCATGTACCTTTGAGATTCCAGCATGCTAATTTCCATCTCATTAGGCCTTAAAGACATATCCCAGACACTTCGTCTTCACTCACTGTATGGGGTAAAGAGTGTTCTGAAGTTTGCACTTCCAATTAAGGAGCAAATGTTGTATTTTGAAGTTTTAATATGGGTTTGAAGGCCAAATGCTTTAGTGCCAGAAGAAAATTTCAGTTGCAATCTGATATGGACTTCATTTTCACACCCTAGCTAGAAATATCTCTTTTGAAGTGACTTCTATGAGTGTCCTGTGTAATTGAAAGAAGTGGGGGAGGACTGACTATGGGTTTTAAATCAATCCTTTACATCAGAATTGCTATTCTACAGCACAGCTGAAAAAATATACGGCCTCATATATACACACATCCTTTTTATATTATTTACATATATATATATTAGTATATATACATATATGTCATTGACCTGTACCCTGACATATATAATATATGTATTTGAGAAACATATTTATATTTGGTCATTAAGGGATTATAATTTAATATTTTAGCAGTATATTATATTAATAAGCCAATTAGGATATATTAATGATATAATTTCAGTTAATATTCTGATAGTATATTTTGTTACACTGTCTAGTCATTTTATATCATGCACATACATGTGAGTAGAAGTCTATGGTAATTAATTATGATAGATATATATATTTTGGATTCTTATTGACCATCAGATATTCCATTATCGGAGGACATTTCCTAATGTTTGAGTGTATAAAAATATATGTATGATATAAATCATAGTACAAATTATACCAATTCAGTCCAGTCAATTCAGAACCTTTGTAATTTATTTTAAACATAAATTGTCAAGCATTTTAACTTCACTAATACAGTTATTTATTTAATTCACTTCATAGTTGTAACATGTGCCAGGCCTGATATATATATTCTAGAACTTATATATACTGTATATATACATTTAGACAGTACTGAGGTATAATACACATATGAAAATTACAGACAAGTTATTTCATATAACTCAGTTTTCCATATGTTGGCATATGAGCTAGCAAACTTTTCCAGACAGACTTGTGTATTCAAGAGTTGCAGGAATTAGTGTCTTGTTTGTATATACTGTACACAGTGTGAAAATTAACTTTTTCCTGAAATTTCTGATAGTCAGTAGACATTAAGTCTCTGTAAACACAGGGGGCCGTTATCTAGTAGGAAGTTTATCTCATGGAAGTTATTGAGGGTAATTTAGTTAGTTTAAAGATTTTAACCTGATAGAGACCATAGAACAAAGACCCTTTTGAAGTGACATCCTTACCATTTGGGCAAGTCTATTCCCTTTGTTCTTGGAGACATTCTGGCTTGTCAGAACAGTAGGAGGTCTAGTCATGAGCCTGTGTCAGAACTTTAATAAGTGCTCCTGAACCGGGCCGCAATCAGAGGTGCCACTCCCACCGGCTGACATCATCAGACAGCGACCAGGTAACTGGACTCCCTAGTGTCAATTAAACAACATAACATATGTGAACTAACAAGGTTTTAAAATACTCTGAGCATCATACAACCAAAACAGGCACGGAACAAACATGAGACAAACTGAGGATAGCCCCCCACCGGATCGTTACCTGATCAGGATGATTAACTCTACCTGCCAAACAGCATAATATAGCTGACAGTCCGGTTGTCATGGCAACCCTCATATTAACAACCCCCATGATCATAAGATCATAAACATGGGGTAGTGGCTAGCACAGCCAATCACATACTAATCAGGTCCGGTCCTCAGATGCAAATAGATCCCCAAGCTGAGGCAAGAAACATAAGGTCATTGAAAGCAAACAAATATAGTTAAGGCTACAAAAGCAGGAAACAAAACACAATACAAATTTAACAATAAAATAATAAAAATAACAAACAGAGCGAGGCTCCATAATCATAACAGAAGGTCAATAAGTGTACAGAAATATTGTCCTAAGCATAGCAGCACTTAGAAATCCAGACAAAATTCATGCAAAGTGACAATTAAAAATGCGCACAAAATACACCGATATCCACAAGTGGGCTAGCCTGCAGAATACAGATGCAGACATCTTGCCAAACCCTATGCCCATAAACCAACTGACCACTAGCATAAGGTTACACAAAGAGAGGAAAAAAGGGGAAAAACAAAAAACAAAAGCATGAGCAAAAACGAATAATATAAATACCAAAATAAAGCAAAAATACAAACATTCATAGAAATAAATAAATAAGTAAATATCCCACATCAACCACAACAGCAGGAGGCCCTACATAGTGGAGTATACACTCAAGGCAACAATTCAAAATATGTCCTCACAGGAAGCAATGCCAATCCAGGTGTAAATTCATACCCTTCCGGGCCATAGTTCCCAACCTGTATGTCCATCTGGCTTCCTTCTGAAGCAGGACCTTACCCCTACCCCCCCTTGTGGTAGGGGCGGGACATGGTCAATAATGGTATACTTAAGGTTAACCACCGTATGTCCTTTCTGGACAAAATGTCTGAGGTCCCTTTCTGTGTTGCCAATCTTATGGTCGACCTATGATTACAACAGTTGTTTTTTTTGTTGGTGTCTGACAAAGGGGGTAACACCCTGAAACGTTACAAGAAATAAAGGTAATAATTTGAAAATCCTGGCGAGTGCATCCTTTTCTCCACTACCTATACTTTCATCTTGGAAGCACCCTGGGTGGATGTTTGGTAACCCTGAGTGCTGGCCCTTTGCATACTTTTAAATACATTTTCAGTCAACGTTTCGGTCCTCATAGAGACCTTTTTCAAGACTGTTTTCATGTACTGTAGATATTCAATGGATATGCTCAGTGGTGGTATCCATTGAATATGTACATGAAAACAGTATTGAAAAAGGTCTCTATGAAGACCGAAACGTTGACTGAAAATTTGCTAAATTGAAAAATTCAATTATATTTATTAAGACCTGAGTGTGCCTCTTTTCATTTTGAAGTTTCTATCTACCTACCATAGAGACCACGCAGGCATTTCACCATATCAGGGAGTGCTGGGAACTCAGAAATACATATATATATATATATATATATATATATATATATATATCTTGCAGTGTCACTCTCCTTTTACATGACATTCCAATACTTTCTTGCTGGCATTTCAGCTATCTTGGACACACGTTAGCAGCAAAATCTCAAAATGAACAGTGAAAATGCATTGCTTACCCCTTGTACTATTTACCGGGGGGGGGGGGGGGGGTGGTGAGAACCTCTCCTCTTGCGGGCCCCCTGAGGCCTCAATGCTCAGGATTCGTTAGGCGATGTAGCCCAGAGATGTAGCCTCTGCCATCTCATAACAGGTAATATTTGTAATCATCATATAAATACTCTAGTTTTCACAAGAGGTATATCAAGCAATGCAAATAACACTGTTCTTTTGCTTTTCTCGAAGTTTCTGAGCACAACATCAATTAATAACTAATGAGTACCGGTGTTCTGTTGGATTCTGCGACCTGTAAGCAGGGCTGCCACTAGAAATTTTGGGGCCCCAGACTTAACCATTGATCAGGGCCCCCCCACCCCTTTGACATGTGCAATTTTTAACCAATTGACTAAAACGTATATGCACTTTATTCTTAAAGGGATAGTCTTGTCCAAAATAAACTTTCATGATTCAGATAGAGAATGTCATTTTAAACAATTTTTCAATTTACTTTTATAACCAATTTTGCTTTGTTCTCTTGGTATTCTTAGTCGAAAGCTAAACCTAGGAGGTTCATATGCTAATTTCTAAGCCCTTGAAGGACGCCTCTCTCAGGGCATTTTGACAGTTTTTCACCACTAGAGGGTAACTACCATCAGCCCCAGGGCCATTTTGTATATGAATGATTTTGTGATTGTTTGTGACGAACAACCTCCAACTACATCACCAACTCCAAAGAAAAGGTCCTCTCAGTCTCTCTCTCTCTGAGACCAGACCTGCCTCCTACCTGTCCTGCAGCTGCTGCTGGCCAGTCATCATCACTGTAGTGGCGCTGCTCACTAGCCCCCCGGCCTCACAGAATGCCATTGCCCATGGTCTGGAGTCTGGAGAATGGGATGGAGGCTGCCTAATCCTATGTATGGATGGAGCCACTCAGGGGACCCACCCGGCCCGGCGGCAGCATGTCCCAGAATTAGTTCATGTGTGTCATATAGATAACACTGTGCTCACGCACATGAAGTTCAGATGAGCCAGTTCTGATTGGCTAAAATAGATGTCTGTCAAAAGAACTGAAATAAGGGGGCAGTTTGCAGAGGCTTAGATACAAGATAATCACAGAGGTAAAAAGTGTATTTATATAACTGTGTTGGTTGTGCAAAACTAGGGAATGGGTAATAAAGGGATTATCTATGTTTTGCAACAATACAAATTCTGGTGTAGACTGTCCCTTTAAGTGTAGTCAAACTTGGAAATGCTGTAAAGGTAGTAACACAGAAACACACATGCACACTCATAAACTGAAACACATACTCACACATAAGGATTCACATATAGAAACTCTAGCAGACACGCAAAGAAACACACTCAGATACAGACACCCAAACAGACACTCAGCACTTGTTTACATTGACCTGACAAGTAATGAGGTAGACTACAGTTTTGTCAAAAAAGGAGATTTACAAAACAAAATATGGCGTTCTGATTATCTTTTTGTCAAGGAAAATGCCAACTAAATGATGACAACAGCATGCAGTGGCTGAAAGGAAGGGCTCTGAACTGACTAAACAATAATTTAAAGGTTAAATGGTGGATTGGTGATTTCCAGAAAGGTCTCATTTATCTCAAAGTCTATAGGAAGATGTGAATAATCAGTAGTAAGGTCAAAATGTCATAAAAAGGAACAGACAATGGACACACACACACACACAAACTCAAACACAAACTTGAACATACACCGAAGGAATCACTGACAGAGACACCCACAGAAAACACACAAAAGACATACACACACAGAGAGACATCCACAGAAAACACACAGACATACACACACACCCTCACAGAGACATCCACAGAAAACACAGACATACAGACATACACACACACACTCACAGAGACATCCACAGAAAACACACAAAGACATACACACACAGAGAGACAATCACATAAAACACACAAAGACATACATACACACACACCCAAACTGAGACATCCACAGAAAACACGCAAAGACATACACACACTTTCACAGAGACACCCACAGAAAATGCACAGACATACACACACCCTCACAGAGACACCCACAGAAAACACACAGACATACGCACACACCCTCACAGAGACATCCACAGAAAACACATACATACACACACACACACTTACAGAAACATCCACAGAAAACACACAAAGACATACACATACACCCTCACAGAGGCATGCAGAGAAAATACATAAAGACATACATACACACACCCTCACAGAGACACCCATAGAAAAAGCCCAAAGACATACGCACTCACCCTCACAGACATCCACAGAAAATGCACAAAGACATACACACCCACCCTCACAGAGAGACCCACAGAACAGAAATACATACACACTCATAGAGACACAAACAAAAGCACCAAGACATAAACACAGACACCCACAGAAACACTCACAGAAGGTAACATTTCTGCACATTGCATCCCCTAAATCAAGTGTGTGACATGCATGATTAAAAAAAATGCAGAAATTAAGAGATCACTTTTTAAAGAATCATATTTGTAAATGTGCAAACAAAAATAATTCTGTGAATTCAAAATTGTACATTAATGATCTGGGTGGATGGCTAGATGAAGAAAAGTACTTTTGAAAGGTTGACATATGTTTGTTCCCCCCCCCCCCCATTTTCCCTAACCAAGAGCACCTCTTCAAATATGGTGAACAGATGTTCCCATCTGTCAGCTGTACTTATGGGTTTTGAAAATGCTGTACTCAATATGGTCTTGTTGGAACCATAAGCTGTGGCACTAGGTCTCATACCATTAGATCTGGTTAAATGCAGGATTTAGGCTTGTTTGTATGTATTTCAAAATTAAGTCAACTGTAATGTAAACTGAACAGTGTTAAATTAACCTGTCTTATTTCAAACACTGAACAATCTTAGTCTGAGAGTATAACATTTTATGCAGATGTAAAAATCTTAGATAAAATGTCTCCTTGCATCTGGAAATTCTTTGCATAAAGGGGCAGTAAACTGGAAGGTAATTAAAATATATATATATTAATTAAAATAAACTCATATCTGCCAAAAGGACACCTACCATTTGTGTATTGAGGAGGAAACATTTCTGCATGTCTTTAAATATAGAATTTCTACAGCATTGTCAAATAATCATAAATACACTGCTACATATTGCTAAAAAATGGACCCCTGGCCCCCCCATACAACTACTACCACACTGAAGTTACAATCCGAAATTGCACAAAGAAATAAACATTTACTAAGTAAGTCCTACCTCCTCTGCAATGCTGTCTGTCTCAGACACACACTGTACAAACTTAAGTGCCAAGTCTGTCTCACACTGTGCATAATGGTTTAGTGCACACTCAGAAATCCTCTCAAATGCTAATGCTTTACTCCTTGTAATAACATTTCCCACAATCAATAGAACTCTGCTGTAGCGCCCTCTGGTGGCTGCCAAAATTAATTATTTTTTTTTTTAAAATAATAGTTGTTCTTCCCTCATGGGGCCCCCTGGTCCATTGGGCCCCTGACAGGACTCACCCCTGTCACCCCCTGATGGCGGCCCTGCCTGTAAGTATTTGCAACCACGCTATCTGTGCATGCGACAACCACATTCTGGACATATTTTTGTCCACACATCACCGGTTGCAAAATCCAATAGAACACAGCCCATTGGATTTTGCAACCGCAAAGTATGCAAGTGTGCGTCTATGTCAGCAATTATGACCATCTGATTTTGCAACCACTTAGGCCACACATGCGTGCATGTTACACATATATTTGTGAACAAATTTGAGATCGCAAATCTAACGGCCACAAGTGCTGACTTATGTGAAATAGGATTAAAAAACTAAATTACTTTATACAATTTTGTGTTGTAAATCCGTAATGGGCGCACATAAGTAAGTGCTTGTGCCTTTTAGATTTTACCACCTCAGATGTGTTCGCAAATATGTGTGTGTAATGCTCATGCAAGTGGGTGCAAAATCTGTTGGTCATAAGTGCTCACATAGGCACATGCATGCACACTTCGTGGTTGCAAAATCCAAAGGGCTGTGTTCTGTCGGATTTTACAACCGGTGGGTAATGAGTGTTGATGGGTTGCAGAATCCGACAGAACACTGGCACCTTTTCTTTTTATAAAAAAGCACTACATAGAACCCAAGGAAAACTAATTTCTGTCAGGTCAGCACAGTCTTCAGAATATATTGACTTAATGGCTAGATAGATTCAAGGCCGGCGCTTGCATATAGGCTGGCTATGCAGCCGCCTTAGTACGCCTCTGTAGGGGGGCGCAAATTTACAACATTGAAAAAAAAATGTATTTGCCTGGGCTGTGTTCATCATAGGAAATATCACACTCTAGGAGCAAGGCTGTCTTCAACACTTAACAGCACATAAGTCCAGTATCCCTTGCACAGGTCAGTGTCACACTCTATAAGCATGGCAGTTTTCAATGCTAATTTAATACCTTATACTTATAATACCTTAGACAGCCTTGCTCGTAGAGTGTGATCTGTCCAGGAGATACTGGGCTCATGTGCTGTTAATACTGGGTTCTACTACCGTTCTACTGGGACTAGGAAATCTCTGGTACAAGAAAGTATGTTGAAAGCTAAGTATCTTGTCATTTTTTCATATAATATGGTATCTAGAGGGTTATATTAGTCTTCATTTGTAATAGACTCTTCATCTGCTGATTTATTTTTTGTAGAAAGGGATGTGTTAGAGTAAAGTACACCACACCTAAGCGTTTTTTTCAGCTAAAATATGGTTAGAAAAATGTGCAATAAAAATTGATTTTTATTTTATTTTTGGTACTGATGTATTAACATTCTTTTGTTTGTAAAATGTGCCACAGGCTTATATGTCCCTCTTTCACTGGGTGAGGTCTCAATGCTGCATTAGTATCTAGTGTAGATTAGCTTGAGATATAACTATGATTCCATTATGTGTGTACAGAAGGGTTAAACTACCTGTATAGCATTTTTATTTGTTATATTAGTGTAAAGCTGTAGTATCAATATATTGATCCTAATATCATATGGCAACATGAAAAAATAGTAGCCACAACTAAAAAATACCTACATCCTTTAAATCCATGCATTTAATGTAAAAACAAAAGCTATATGATAGTTGAAATGGTTTTAAGATTCTTTAATGGGTAAATGAGAGGTAATGTGCTTTGTGTACTTGTGTGGATAAATAATTAAATGGATTGGCAGCTAACACTCCACTATGTTAAAGTGATATAAAAACAAAACTGTTCTATTTGTCCTGTGTGTCTGTGAGTAAGTGTTGCTATATGTGTGTGTGAATGCTAGCGATGTTGCAAATAGTTCGCCGGCAAATAGTTCCCGGCGAACATAGCTTGTTCGCGTTCGCCGTGGCGGGCGAACATATGCAATGTTCGATCCGCCCCCTATTCATCATCATTGAGTAATACTTTGACCCTGTACCTCACAGTCAGAAGACACATTCCAGCCAATCAGTAGCAGACCCTCCCTCCCAGACCCTCCTACCTCCTGGACAGCATCCATTTTAGATTCATTTGGAAGCTGCATTCTTAGTGAGAGGAGGGACAGTGTAGCTGCTGCTGATTTAATAGGGAAATTGATAGCTAGGCTAGTGTATTCAGTGTCCACTACAGTCCTGAAGGACTCATCTGATCTCTGCTGTAAGGACAGCACCCCAAAAATCCCTTTTTAGGGCTAGAACATCAGTCTGCTTTTTTTTTTTTTTTCCCCTGTGTAATCTAATTGCAGTTGTCTGCCTGCCAGGGTGTGTGTCAGGCTCACAGCGTATACTGTGCCCACTTGCCCAGTGCCACCACTCATATCTGGTGTAACAGTAGTGTAGATTTAAAAAAACAACACTTTTTTGACTGTGTTAAATAATAGCAGTCAGTTTCCATCACACGTGTGCGTTTCAGTGCCTGCCAGGGGCGGACTGACAAGTCGGGCAAATCGGCCTTTGCCCGAGGGCCCGGCCTCTTAAAGGGGCCCTGCCCCCCGCCCCTTGATCAGAAACTGCAGCAGCCAGCAGGTTTTTTTTTAAATTATTATTAAAATGTAAGAATATTTTTTCTTTCCTTTTGATTTAATGGGTGTGTGTGACCATTGGTGGTGGGTGACAGTCCACTAGTCTAGAAGTTACAAGTCAAGTGTGTGTCATTGGGAATTTGGGGCCAGGCCATATCCACAGCGCCGTCACAGTGTGGAGTCTTGGAGTGAGACACTGCTCTGCAGAATGAAGCAGCAGGATTAGGAGACAGATGGTTGTGACGTTAAAACACTCACTGCCACTGCACCTGCGGAATATGTGAACCGGGTTCAGATGATTCCGGAATCCGGTCCACATATTAGATACCTAACCCTGTTCCTGTTGTGGCTCCTGCTTGGCTCCACCCATGCACCGGCTGGCTGTGCGCACACTCACCACGCAATTTTTAACTGCGCAGCTCTTGTTAGAGTTAGAGGCGGTAGTGGCACAGACATCAGCCTCAGCATGTGGGCACGTGGTGAACGAACTGGAGCATGAGGACTGAGCACAGTCAGGTAGGGTTGCCAGGTATTTGACCGGACACTGTGTCTGTTATATTTCTGAGTGCTGTGTATGATGTATTGGGAAAAAACGGACATGCCCAAGTACCATCCACAAAAGACTAACTACCTGTCTGAATAACAGTTCTTTCCTGGCTGATCTGCCTTTGTGTAGTTTGTTTATAGTGGCATTTGCATTCTGACTGAGTAGCGTAGAATTCTTCTCCAAGCCTGGCTGTGATATCAGTCACGTGATGCTTCAGTGAGCACTGATGACATCACCTAGTAGTGCAGCGCGGTTGCTGTGTTGAGAAGACCTGTAAGGGAGTGAGACTGTGAGAGACACGCAGCCTGGCTGCTAGTGAGAGGCTTGATTTAAGAGTGCCAGACTTTTGTAGCCAGCCCAGGGAGATCAACTGTCAGTTGACAATGCACAGATCACCTACACAATGAGGTATAGTATGCAGTACTATAGAAGATTAATTCTTATAGTGATAAATGTATAGAATGGTCATTACACAGTCAATTGTTGATTCTGTGATTTCTCTCTGTAATGCGACTGAGTGGTCATGACCATTATTAAATGCTGTACAGCAGTCTAGTATATAAAGTTTAAATTTAATTTTATATCTCTATAATATTATATATCTGTATATAAGGAACTGGGGGGGGGGCTGTGTGTGTGAGACCAAGGGAACCTCTCTATAATACTATATATCTGTATATAAGGAACTGGAGAGGGGCTGTGTGTGTGTGTGTGAGACAGAGGGGACCTCTCTATATTATATATCTGTATATAAGGAACTGGGGAGTGGGCTGTGTGTGTGAGACAGAGGGAACCTCTCTATAATATTATATATCTGTATATAAGCTACTGGAGAGGGGTTGTGTGTAAAACAGAGGGAACCTCTCTATAATATTATATATCTGTATATAAGGAACTGGGGAGGGGGCTGTGTGTGTGAGACCAAGGGAACCTCTCTATAATATTATATATCTGTATATAAGGAACTGGAGAGGGGCTGTGTGTGTGTGTGAGACAGAGGGAACCTCTCTATATTATATATCTGTATATAAGGAACTGGGGAGTGGGCTGTGTGTGTGAGACAGAGGGAACCTCTCTATAATATTATATATCTGTATATAAGCTACTGGAGAGGGGTTGTGTGTAAAACAGAGGGAACCTCTCTATAATATTATATATCTGTATATAAGGAACTGGGTAGGGTCTGTGTGTGACACAGAAGGAACTCTTTATATTAGTGTTAGTGTCTGTATATAACTTATATATATGATATAAGGGACTGGGGAGGGGGCTGTGTGTGTGACAGAGGGAACTTCTCTATAATATTATATAGCTGTATATAAGGTACTGGGGAGGGGCTGTGTGTGTGTGTGTGTGTGTGTGAGACAGAGGCAACCTCTCTATAATATTATATAAGGATCTGGGTAGGGGGCCTCTCTCTAATAGTATATATCTGTATATAAGGTACTGGGGAGGGGTCTGTGTGTGAGGCATAAGGAACCTCTCTATAATATTATATAATCATCAATCTGGGTAGGGGGCCTCTCTATAATAGTATATATCTGTATATAAGGTACTGGGGAGGGAACCTGTGTGTGACAGAGGGAACCTCTCTATGTGAGGCATAAGGAACCTCTCTATAATACAGGTAGCCCTCAGTTTACGCCGGGGTTAGGTTCCAGGAGGAATGGTTGTAAATCGAAACCGTTGTAAATTGACACCCAGTTTATAATGTAAGTCAATGGGAAGTGAGGGAGATAGGTTCCAGGCCCCTCTCAAAATTGTCATAAGTAACACCTAATACATTATTTTTAAAGCTTTGAAATAAAGACTTTAAATGCTAAACAGCATTATAAACCTAATAAAATAATCACACAAAACAGAATATATAATTAAACTAAGTTAAATGAACAAAAACATTTGCTAAACAGCATTATAAACCTAATAAAATAATCACACAACACAGACTTCACTTGCATTTTTCTGTAAACGGTTCTTTCTATGCATTCCAATCTGGACTGATTTATAGACAGGAAGATCTTGTTCCTTTGAAATCTGCTCGATAGCTCAGGTCTGGTTAAGTTGATTAATTTCAGCTTGCTTGACTTTGCTGCAACACAAGCGGACAGCTCCAGCCTACTGGCTATTTTAATAAATACACTGCTTCTCAATGCTTTTCAATAGCAGTCACATGACTGGAAAAAAAGGTTGTTATTCTGAAACGGTGTAAATTGAACCGTTGTAAAACGTGGGCCACCTGTATTATATAATCATCAATCTGGGTAGGGGGCCTCTCTATAATAGTATATATCTGTATATAAGGTACTGGGGAGGGAACCTGTGTGTGACAGAGGGAACCTCTCTATGTGAGGCATAAGGAACCTCTCTATAATATTATATAATCATCAATATGGGTAGGGGGCCTCTCTATAATAGTATATATCTGTATATAAGGTACTGGGGAGGGAACCTGTGTGTGACAGAGGGAACCTCTCTATAATATTATATAAGGAACTGGAGAGGGGTCTGTGTGTGAGACATAAGGAACCTATTACATTGTGTTAATTTTTTATTTATTAAGTTTTGGCGGGTGTTAGACCTTTCTTTAGTACTGTATACCTCTACATGAGATGCTATAGGAGGGGAGCAGCAATGTTCTACTGGGAGCTAGCTGAACATGTTGGGTAAGCCAATAACAAGAGGCATATATGTGCATCCACCAAATCTTCAGCTAAATCCCAGTAGTCCATTGCTGCTCCTGAACCTACCCAGGTATGCTTTTCAACAAATGATAGGAAGTGAATTAAGCAACTTATATAATAGAAGTAAATTGTATTGAATGGTGTTTAAAATTGTATGTTCAATTTGATTCATTAAAGGGACAGTAAAGTCATAATTAGACATTCATGATTTAGACAAAGAATAACATTTTAAACAATTTTCCAATTTACTTCTATTATTTAATTTGCTTCCTTCTCTTGTTATCCTTTGCTGAAAGGTCTAGGTAAGCTCAGGAGCAGCAAAGAACCTAGGTTCTAGCTGCTGATTGGTGGCTGCATATATATATATATATATATATATATATATATATATATATATACTGATTGTCATTGGCTCACCCATGTGTTCAATTAAAAAAGTAGTAGTGCATTGCTATTCCTTCAACAAATTATACCAAGAGAATGAAACAAATTTGATAATAGAAGTAAACTGGAAAGTTGTTTAAAATTGTATGGTCTTCCTAAATCATGATATAAAGTTTTTGGGTTTCATGTCCCTTTAAAGTTTAATTTTGACTTTACTCTCCCTTTAAAATTGATTTCTCTAAACCTGCCCTGGTTTCAGTTAAAATGGAGATAGTTTTATCTTTATTTAGTATAGACGCCTACTTATAGGATCATGCATCTCTTATTTAAAGGAAATATACAAATGAATGATTTTTACCTCTTTAGCTGCCAGTAACTTGATTTTTACCCCCTTGTCTGCCCCTCATTACTTTCTGCTCTATACTGTAGTGCATATAGGCATGGGGATTATAAAAAAGTTCTTATTAAAAATATTTAAGAAAAAAATTGTCTCTTTACATGGCAATTAAAAACATGGTGGGGAGGGGCATATGAGGTGGGAGGGGCACAGGAGATGGGGGGCAATAGGGTGGAGGAGGGGCAGAGGAGGTAGGTAGGTGGAACAAAGAGGGGGTGGGGGGGCCCTGCCACACTTTTGCCTGGGGCCCTGGTTGGTCTTAGTCCGCCCCTGGTGCCTGCCTGCCAGGGCACAGTGTCACCCCAGTGCAACTCATATCTGGTGTAACAGTAGTGTAGATTTAAAAAAAACAACACTTTTTTGACTGTGTTAAATAATAGCAGTCAGTTTCCTTCACACGTGTGCGTTTCAGTACCTGCCTGCCAGGGCACAGTGTCACCCCAGTGCAACTCATATCTGGTGTAACAGTAGTGTACATTAAAAAAAAAAAAAACTTTTTTGACTGTGAAATAATAGCAGTCAGTTTCCTTCACATGTGTGCGTTTCAGTGCCTGCCTGCCAGGGCACAGCGTCACCCCAGTGCAACTCATATCTGGTGTAACAGTAGTGTAGATTTAAAAAAAAAATACTTTTTTGACTGTGAAATAATAGCAGTCAGTTTCCTTCACATGTGTGCGTTTCAGTGCCTGCCTGCCAGGGCACAGCGTCACCCCAGTGCAACTCATATCTGGTGTAACAGTAGTGTAGATTTAAAAAAAAAATACTTTTTTGACTGTGAAATAATAGAAGTCAGTTTCCTTCACATGTGTGCGTTTCAGTGCCTGCCTGCCAGGGCACAGCGTCACCCCAGTGCAACTCATATCTGGTGTAACAGTAGTGTAGATTTAAAAAAAAAAATACTTTTTTGACTGTGAAATAATAGAAGTCAGTTTCCTTCACACGTGTGCGTTTCAGTGCCTGCCTGCCAGGGCACAGTGTCACCCCAGTGCAACTCATATCTGGTGTAACAGTAGTGTATATTTAAAAAAAAAATACAATTTTGACTGTAATAGATTGAATAGCAGTTAGTTGTCTGCAAGCGTGTGTCAGGCCTACAGCGTCTACTCTGCCAACTTCTGCCAGTGAACAGTGCCACTCATATCTGTTGTCACAGTAGCTTGCACGCATAGTACCACTAATCGGAAAAAAAAATGACAGGCAGAGGCAGGCCACCCCGCAGGGGCCGTCGTGTTTGTGGTGCTGTGATTCCCTTTGGCCCTAGAATAATGCCCAGTGTTCAGAGGCCACGTACCCCGATCTCGAAGAGTTCTGAGGACATAGTTGACTGGCTAACACAGGACACCCAATCTTCCACAGCTTCTGCTCGGAACCTTGACGCACCATCCTCCTCCAGCTTAGCTTCAGGCACCTCTAAAGTTACCACTCGCCCGCCTGCCGCCACCACCAACACTAGCACCACAGCCGCTTCACTTGATCTGTCAGAGGAGTTATTTACACATCAGTTGGAAGAAATGAGTGATAGTGATGCTCAACCATTATTGCCAGAGGATGTAGATAACAGGGATATGTCTCAGTCAGGCAGCATTACACACATGGACGTACGGTGTGATGATGATGATGTTGTACCCGCTGCTGCTTCCTTTGTTGAGTTGTCAGATACAAGTGAAGCGGTTGATGATGACGATGCGTCCGTGGATGTCACGTGGGTGCCCGCTAGAAGAGAAGAAGAAGAGGGAGAAAGTTCTGATGGGGAGACAGAGAGGAGGAGACGAGTTGGAAGGAGGGGGAGGTCGTCGCAAGGAGCTAGTGGCACAGTCAGACAGCATGCATCGGCACCCGGGGTAAGCCAGACAGCACGCCAATCAACACATGCTGTTGCCACCACCAGAATGCCGTCATTGCAGAGCTCAGCAGTGTGGCATTTTTTTTGTGTATCTGCCTCTGACAACAGTGATGCCATTTGCAAACTGTGCCAAAAGAAACTGAGTTGTGGGAAGTCCAACACCCACCTAGGTACAACTGCTTTGCGAAGGCACATGATTGCACATCACAAACGCCTATGGGATCAAGGCATGAGTACAAGCAGCACACAAACTCAAAGCCGCCATCCTCCTCCTGGTCCAGCATCTTCAGCCACGTCAACCACTGCTGTCCTCCTTGCCCCCTCTCAACCATCTGCCACTCCGTGTCTCGTCTTGAGCAGTTCCTGCTCATCTGCCCACAGTCAGGGTTCTGTCAAGGACATGTTTGAGCGTAAGAAGCCAATGTCACA
The DNA here is from genome assembly GCF_027579735.1 of Bombina bombina. Lineage (NCBI taxonomy): Eukaryota > Metazoa > Chordata > Amphibia > Anura > Bombinatoridae > Bombina > Bombina bombina. The sequence continues at coordinate 1,382,322,184 of NC_069500.1, forward strand.
AAGTCACCCCCTTACCCGGCATCTGACAGCTGGCTTGACTGAACTCTTAGCGCGCCAGCTTTTACCATACAAGCTGGTGGAGACTGAGGCATTCAAAAAATTTGTAGCTATTGGGACACCGCAGTGGAAGGTACCCGGCCGAAATTTCTTTGCACAAAATGCAATCCCCAACCTGTACTCAATTGTGCAAAAGGAAGTAATGGCATGTCTGGCACACAGTGTTGGGGCAAGGGTCCATCTGATACCTGGTCTGCAAAGCATGGTCAGGGCAGGTATATCACCTACACTGTGCATTGGGTAAACTTGGTGACGGCTGCCAAGCATGGAATGCGTGGCTCTGCAGAGGAGTTGGTGACACCGCCATGACTTGCAGGCAGGCCTGCTGCCACCTCCTCTACTCCTCCTACTCCATCCTCTTCCATAACCTCCTCGGCTGAGTCCTCTTCTGCTGCTGCGTCTTGCTCCACATTAACGGCAACCCCCCCAGCTCCCCAGGTACTATTCCACATCCCGGATACGGCAGTGTCACGCCGCCTTGGGGTTGACTTGCCTAAAAGCAGAGAGTCACCTCGGACCAGCACTCCTGTCCACCCTGAACGCACAGGTGGATCAGTGGCTGACTCCGCACCAACTGGAGATCGGCAAAGTGGTTAGTGACAACGGAAGAAATTTGGTGGCGGCATTGAATTTGGGCAAGTTGACACATGTGCCGTGCATGGCACATGTGTGTAATCTGATCGTACAACGCTTTGTGCATAAGTACCCAGGCTTACAGGACATCCTGAAGCAGGCCAGGAAGGTGTGTGGCCATTTCAGGCGTTCCTACATGGCCATGGCGCACTTTTCAGATATCCAGCGGCGAAACAACATGCCAGTGAGGCGCTTGATTTGCGACAGTCCGACACAGTGGAATTCAACACTCCTAATATTCGACCACCTGATCCAACAAGAAAAAGCCGTTAACGACTATTTGTATGACCAGGGTGCTAGGACAGCCTCTGCGGAGCTGGGAATTTATTTGCCACGTTACTGGACGCTCATGCGCAATGCCTGTAGGCTCATGCGTCCTTTTGAGGAGGTGACAAACCTAGTCAGTCGCACCGAAGGCACCATCAGCGACATCATACCATTTGTTTTCTTCCTGGAGCGTGCCCTGCGAAGAGTGCTGGATCAGGCCGTAGATGAGCGTGAAGAGGAAGAGTTGTGGTCACCATCACCACCAGAAACAGCCTTATCAGCATCGCTTGCTGGACCTGCGGCAACGCTGGAAGAGGATTGTGAGGAAGAGGAGTTAGAGGAGGAATGTGGCTTTGAGGAGGAGGAGGAAGACAAACCACAACAGGCATCCCAGGGTGCTCGTTGTCACCTATCTGGTACCCGTGGTGTTGTACGTGGCTGGGGGGAAGAACATACCTTCAGTGAGATCACTGAGGATGAGGAACGGGACATGAGTAGCTCGGCATCCAACCTTGTGCAAATGGGGTCTTTCATGCTGTCGTACCTGTTGAGGGACCCTCGTATAAAAAGGCTGAAGGAGAACGACCTGTACTGGGTGTCCATGCTACTAGACCACCGGTATAAGCATAAAGTGCTTGAAATGTTACCGAATTACCGCAAGTCGGAAAGGATGCAACAGTTCCAAAATAAATTAAAAAGTATGCTTTACACAGCGTATAAGGGTGATGTCACAGCACAACGGGAATCTAACAGGGGAAGAGGTGAAAGTAATCCTCCTCCTCCCACGACCATGCCGGCAAGGACAGGATGCTTTACAGATGTGTTGTTGATGGAGGACATGCGGAGCTTTTTAAATCCTACTAATCACCACAGCCCTTTGGGGTCCACCCTCAGAGAACGACTCGACCGACAGGTAGCAGACTACCTCGCCTTAACTGCAGATATCGACACTCGGAGGAGCGATGAACCCCTTGACTACTGGGTGTGCAGGCTTGACCTGTGGCCTGAGCTATCCCAATTTGTGATAGAACTTCTGGCCTGCCCCGCTTCAAGTGTCTTGTCAGAAAGGACCTTCAGTGCAGCAGGAGGTATTGTCACTGAGAAGAGAAGTCGCCTAGGTCAAAAAAGTCTAGATTACCTCACCTTTATTAAGATGAATGAGGGATGGATCCCGAAGGGACTGACAGTGGGCGATACATTCGACTAAAAAAGGCCTGATGAGATGAGCTGCCTTGGGCTAAAAATGGTCCACATGCTGCTGTATTTTATCTCTGAATGCCGGATGACTTGCGTGACTTATCCGCCACCAACTAGGGTTCAAGCCACAATGTTTTAGGGCACTTTCTGCCTGGGAAACAAACATCAATTTTTCTGGCCGCTGCTACAGCAGCGGCTGCAATAATACCTAATTTTTCAGGCATGCCTAATTTTTCTGGCCTCTGGTGCTGCACTGTGGCTTCAAAAACCAAACAAAAAAAAGGCACATAACAGGGATTAAACTGATAGGAATAGTACTACTTAACACACCACTCCTATCTGGTGGCACATTAGATTGCACGCGCAGTGCCCCAAATTTGAAGTAGGAGGACCGACCAAGCATCTTTTTCCATCTCCCGGTTCCTAAAATCGATGCCATATACACGTCCCCTGATAGGGGACGTAACAGGGATTAAACTGATAAGAATAGAACTACTTAACACACCACTCCTATCTGGTGGCACATTAGATTGCACGCGCAGTGCCCCAAATTTGAAGTAGGAGGACCGACCAAGCATCTTTTTCCATCTCCTGGTTCCTAAAATCGATGCCATATACACGTCCCCTGATAGAGGACGTAACAGGGATTAAACTGATAAGAATAGAACTACTTAACACACCACTCCTATCTGGTGGCACAATAGATTGCATGCGCAGTGCCCCAAATTTGAAGTAGGAGGACCGACCAAGCATCTTTTTCCATCTCCCGGTTCCTAAAATCGATGCCATATACACGTCCCCTGATAGGGGACGTAACAGGGATTAAACTGATAGGAATAGTACTACTTAACACACCTTATAATAACGCAGAGAGAGGCAACGCAGAGAGAGGAGTCTGAAGAAGAGGAGTCAGAGGAGGAAGGTGGCTTTGAGGAGGTGGAAGACCAAACACAGCAGGCGTCCCAGGGGGCTTGTTGTCACCTTTCAGGGACCCTTGGTGTTGTACGTGGCTGGGTGGAGGAAGAGACCTTCAATGACATCAGTGAGGACAAGGAACGGGACATGGCTAGCTTGGTATCCAACCTTGTGCAAATGGGGAGTTTGCGGTTGTGCAAATGGACTGTTTGCGGTTGTTTGCGGTGCGTTAAAGGGACAGTCTAGGCCAAAATAAACTTTCATGATTCAGATAGAGCATGTAATTTTAAACAATTTTCCATTTTACTTTTATCACCAATTTTGCTTTGTTCTCTTGGTATTCTTAGTTGAAAGCTTAACCTAGGAGGTTCATATGCTAATTTCTTAGACCTTGAAGCCCACCTCTTTCAGATTGCATTTTAACAGTTTTTCACCACTAGAGGGTGTTAGTTCACATATTTCATATAGATAACACTGCGCTTGTGCACGAGAAGTTATCTGGGAGCAGGCACTGATTGGCTAGACTGCAAGTCTGTCAAAAGAACTGAAAAAAGGTGCAGTTTGCAGACGCTTAGATACAAGATAATCACAGAGGTTAAAAGTATATTATTATAAATGTGTTAGTTATGCAAAACTGGGAAATGGGTAATAAAGGGATTATCTATCTTTTAAAACAAAAATTCTGGTGTAGACTGTCCCTTTAAACGGGGAGTTTGGTCTGTCACTGTGAAGCGGGCGTATCCCTTACACTACCTGATCGATAAAACATCATTCCTGATTTTTTAAAGCACATTATTCCAAACAATTTAGGAATGTTAGGTGATTCATGCCCTTTATGGATTAAAACCAGACTCTGCATCAACTATGTAATTTTCCTTGGGAGTTTTGCCATGTATCCCCCTCCGGCAGTCCAGGTGTTAGTCCCCTTGAAACAACTTTTCCATCACTATTGTGGCCAGAAAGAGTCCCTGTGGGCTTTAAAATTCTCCTGCCTATTGAAGTCTATGGCGGTTCGCCCGGTTCGCCCGTTCGCGAACAGTTGCGGATGTTCGTGTTCGCCGTTCGCGAACGCAAAATTTTAGGTTTGCGACATCACTAGTGAATGCGTGTTTCTGTGTGATAGTATTTCTGTGTGAAACAGTTCACATCATCCCACCCTGCAGCTCACAGCAGCACAAACTGTTTTTTTTTTAACCCTTTTGGTTCTAGAAGTGTTGGGTTGCTAGCAAAATTTGTGTATAATGAGTTGAGTGTAAGATAATATTTGTGTGTATCACACAAACACATACATGGAAGTTATCTCCATTAAGACAGTGTTGGGTTGCTAGCAAAATTTGTGTATAATGAGTTGAGTGTAAGATAATATTTGTGTGTATCACACAAACACATACATGGAAGTTATCTCCATTAAGACAGTGTATGCTGTGCTTAGAAATATATGTTCTCAGAGAAGAAAAAATATCTATATGTTCTCCTCTTTTTCTTCCTCCTCTCTCTCCTCTCTCTCCACTCTCTCTCTCTCCTTTCTCCTCTCTCTCCACTCTCCCCTTTCTACTCTATCTCCCCTTTCACTTCTCTTTCTCTCCACTCTCTCTCCCCTTTCTCTTCTCTTTCTGATAATAATAATTATAATGTGTGTGAATATTTGATTGCGTGTGTGCATGTTTATGTATGGACTGTACTAATTCCATTGTTTAATACAATACATATAATATGTATTAATAAGGGAAGGTAGAGTGTGGAACAATATATAATAAAGATGTTAAGCCTCTATTGGGTGGGTGGAGGGATCGGTAGAATATACCTTTGTCTCACCCCTGGAAACTGCCCTTTACTCAGGTACTCTAACTACACAGGTTGGTGTGTATTAAACTTCTATTTTTTTGTGAAATTCAATAGCTCCAGGTGTTGGTCAGTGTGTGCGCTCCTGTGCTTGTGATTTGTTTCTGTGTTTGTGTATGTGTGTTACTACCTTTACAACAACAATTTGACTACACACAAGAAGAAAGAGGGCACTCATTTTAGTGACTTTGCCAATAACTGCAAAAGTCAAAGGTGGGGGGGGGCAACTAATGACAGACATACGCTCATACACACACACACATAATACAGGCATGCACACACACACACACATATATACATATACTACTAACACACTGGCACACACGCAAACATCCAAATGGGGAATTATTTTCTCTATAATTATAGATAAAGTAGTTCTGTAGGTTTTGTTAGCACGTCTCTGTAACAGTTTGTCAAAGACTAGAAATGGAGTGGTATGTAATGGGGAGGGGGGGGCGGCAAAATCTATCTTCGCCTGTGTGGCCAAAACTCTTAGCACCGGCCCTGGATAGATTAACAATATGCTGATTAGTGGCTGTTTATCAACAGTCTACACACAGCAACTGATATTGCAACCATTCAAGATGCTGCTTAGAGACACAATCTCCCCACACATGCTATATTTTTATTATACCATAAACTGCTACACCGAGAGATCATTTGTAATCATTTATGTGAGTTAATATGGTCATTTTTTCTACAATTGCTATACATTTTCTTTTCATAAAAAATAAAAAACATTTAAAACTAAAACTTTTTTCATCAGAGCATTTAAAAAAAAAATTAAAATCTCTCCTAAAGAGGCACCAAACATAAGATTATTTTTATCAGTGTAACAGTGTATTGTATAAATAACACTTAGCCTGACCACCAAAATCAATATATATTTTTAACACCACCATCCATGGCTGCTTAATTACATGGGACACAGGCTACATAGCGAAGGTGAGCAATACTGTCCGCCCCATTGACAAAATGCAGGGCAAGCTTCTGAATCATTGAGGAAATGATTCTAATGGCTCTTTAAAGAAACACTAAACCTCAAAATGTTCTTTCATAATTCAGATCGAGCAGCAAGCAATTTTAAGCAACTTTCTAGTTTACTCCTATTATCATTTTTTCTTCCTTCTCTTGCTATCTTTATTTTTTTTTATTAAAAAAAAAGCAGGGATGTAAAGCTTAGGAGCAGGCCCATTTTAGGTTCAGCACCCTGGATAGCACTTTCTTATTGGTGGCTGCATTTAGCCACCAATAAGCAAGCATAACCCAGGTTCAGAACAAAAAATGGGCCGGCTCCTAATCTGTAGATTCCTGTTTTTTAAATAAAGAAAGCAAGAGAATGAAGAAAAAATTGATAATAGAAGAAAAGTAGGAAGTTGTTTAAAATTGCATGCTCTATCTGACCCATGAAAGAAACATTTTGGGTTTTGTATCCCTTTAAGTATACATTTTCTTGTGGCCAATTAGGGCGATGTATATATTAGATCCTGCCCTGATCTAAACAATCATTGTGCAACGTGTTGCAAGAGTTGGTAAGCTGAAGCATACTTAAAAGGACAGGGCACTGTAAAATTGGTTTCCCCTTAATGTGCTAACAATGACTTCTTATACCAGCTGCAAAGTTTATCATTATGGGAAAATGTTTCTTTAGGTATTTTTTTTTGTATATGAAATATCTGTTTCTGGTAATTGAAACCAAAGCCTATGAAATGTGTTGACATTTGTAGGCAGAGCTGACCTAATTAGCTCACACAAAGGCTGTAAAGGAAATAAAAAAATGCCCGGGACACGCATAAAGCTATCATAAGAAAGGTAGCATGTAATATGGGTAGACTTGATGGGCCTTTTTGGTTCTTATCTACTGTCAAATTCTATGTTTCTATGTTATCTGTCTAATTATTAAGTCTTCCTTTTATTATTTCTCACTGTGAATTCTCTGCCACACCCACACTAGGAGAATAATTTAATCTAAACCAAGTTTTTCTATTACCAGTAAACTTTTTAGTATTGGTATAAGTATCACAAAATAAAGATACACAAGATGTTTGTAAACAATTTTATATTTACGAGCAGATAAAAAAGATCTTTGGGAACACTTTAAAGAAGAGAGAGAAAAAAAGTACACTGTACCTTTAAGTAAGCAGTACAGTATGTATTGTTCTTCAACTACTCTGGGCAGTAAAGAAAAGCCTAATTTATAAATCTAAATAATAGGAGAAGTGAGCAAAATAAATAATGAATACATATTGCAATTTTCTTTTACTATATAATATGATCGCTCTCTCTCTCTCTCTCTCTCTCTCTCTCTCTCTCTCGTTGGAATACTGCCCTCCACCCCAGTCTCCGAAGGGAGGGGATCATGCTCTGCTTGAATCAGTATGTCACAGTACATGTTGGCATGCATGGTTCCCTCAATGAACTGTAGCTCCCCAGTGCCGGCAGCACTCATGCAGGCTCAGACCATGACACTCCCACCACCATGCTTGACTGTAGGCAAGTCACACTTGTCTTTGTACTCCTCATCTGGTTGCCGCCACACACACACTTAACACCATGTTAACCAAATAAGTTTATCTTGGTCTCAACGGACCACAGGACATGGTTCCAGTAGTCCATGTCCTTAGTCTGCTTGTCTTCAGCAAACTGTTTGCATGCATTCTTGTGCATCATCTTTAGAAGAGGCTTCCTTCTGGGATGACAGCCATGCAGACCAATTTGATGCAGTGTGCGGCGTATGGTCTGAGCACTGACAGGCTGACCCCCCACCCCTTCAACCTCTGCAGCAATGCTGGCAGTACTCATACGTCTATTTCCCAAAGACAACCTCTGGATATGATGCTGAGCACGTACACTCAACTTCTTTGGTTGACCATGGCGAGGCCTGTTCTGAGTGGAACCTGTCCTGTGAATCTGCTGTATGGTCTTGCCCACCATGCTGCAGCTCAGTTTCAGAGTCTTGGCAATCTTCTCATAGCCTAGGCCATCTTTATGTAGAGCAACAATTAGTTTTTTCATATCCTCAGAGAGTTCTTTGCCATGAGGTGCCATGTTGAACTTCCAGTGACTAGTATGAGAGAGTGTGAGAGTGATAACACCAAATTTAACACACCTGCTCCCAATTCACACCTGAGTCTTGTAACACTAATGAGTCACATGACACCAGGGAGGGAAAATGGCTAAATGGGCCCAATTTGGACAATTCCACTTAGGGGTGTACTCATTTTTGTTGCCAACGGTTTAGACATTAATGGCTGTGTGTTGAGTTATTTTGAGGGGACAGCAAATTTACACTGTTATACAGGCTGTACACTCACTACTTTACATTGTAGCAAAGTGTCATTTATTCAGTGTTGTCATATGAAAAGATATAATAAAATATTTACAAAAATGTGGGGGGGGGATCACTTTTGTGAGATACTGTATATGCCTTATGTATATCCATATGTATTTATGTGTTTATATATTTATATATGTCTATAAATAAATATATACACATATAAATAAATAAATATGTACACACATATATACATTCAAAGAAAAGATTACTCTGAGAATAACACGTAGATGTATTTTTTTTTTAAAGTTTCATTAACTGCTTAATTAGTGACAAAATAAGTGTACATTTTTAGTATCTATAACACAATGGGAGCTGCATGTTGTAACTTAGGTTACCTTCTCTGCGGTGGCCAATTAGAGACAGTTAAAAAAAACATAACTTATGTAAGAACTTACCTGATAAATTCATTTCTTTCATATTAGCAGTCCATGAGCTAGTGACGTATGGGATATACATTCCTACCAGGAGGGGCAAAGTTTCCCAAACCTCAAAATGCCTATAAATACACCCCTCACCACACCCACAATTCAGTTTAACGAATAGCCAAGAAGTGGGGTGATAAGAAAGGAGCGAAAGCATCAAAATAAGGAATTGGAATAATTGTGCTTTATACAAAAAAATCATAACCACCACAAAAAAGGGTGGGCCTCATGGACTCTTGCTAATATGAAAGAAATGAATTTATCAGGTAAGTTCTTACATAAATTATGTTTTCTTTCATGTAATTAGCAAGAGTCCATTAGCTAGTGACGTATGGGATAATAAATACCCAAGATGTGGAACTTCCACGCAAGAGTCACTAGAGAGGGAGGGATAAAATAAAGACAGCCAATTCCGCTGAAAAATAATAATCCACAACCCAAAACAAAAGTTTTAATCTCAATAATGAAAAAAACTGAAATTATAAGCAGAAGAATCAAACTGAAACAGCTACCTGAAGTACTTTTCTACCAAAAACTGCTTCAGAAGAAGAAAACACATCAAAATGGTAGAATTTAGTAAAATTATGCAAAGAAGACAAAGTTGCTGCTTGGCAAATCTGATCAACAGAAGCTTCATTCCTAAACTACCAAGGAAGTAGAAACTGACCTAGTAGAATGAGCCGTAATTCTTTGAGGCGGGGATTTACCCGACTCTACATAAGCATGATGAATCAAAGACTTTAACCAGGACGCCAAAGAAATGGCGGAGGCCTTCTGACCTTTTCTGGAACCAGAAAAGATAACAAATAGACTAGAAGTCTTTCTAAAATCTTTAGTAGCTTCAACATAATATTTCAAAGCTCTTACTACATCCAAAGAATGTAAAGATCTCTCCTTTGAATTCTTAGGATTAGGACACAATGAAGGAACCACAATTTCTCTACTAATGTTGTTAGAATTCACAACCTTGGGTAAAAATTTAAATGAAGTCCGCAACACTGCCTTATCCTGATGAAAAATCAGAAAAAGAGATTCACAAGAAAGAGCAGATAACTCAGACACTCTTCTAGCAGAAGAGATGGCCAAAAGGAACAGAACTTTCCAAGAAAGTAATTTAATGTCCAGAGAATGCATAGGTTCAAACGGAGGAGCTTGTAAAGCCCTCAGAACCAAATTAAGACTCCAAGGAGGAGATCTTCCTATCTAAAGGATCCTTAAAAGAAGTACTATCTGCCGTAGGAATAGTAGTACGTTTAGCAAGAGTAGAGATAGCCCCATCAACTTTAGGGATTTTGTCCCAAAACTCTAATCTGTCAGATGGCACAGGATGCAATTTCTTAAACCTTTGAGAAGGAGTAAATGAAGTACCCATATTATTCCATTCCCTAGAAATTACTTCAGAAATAGCATCAGGGACAGGAAAAACTTCTGGAATCACCATAGGAGGTTTAAAAACCGAACTCAAATGCTTAGTAGATTTAGTATCAAGAGGACTAGATTCCTCCATCTCTAAAGCGATTAAAACTTCTTTAAGTAAAGAGCGAATAAATTCCATCTTAAATAAATATGAAGATTTATCAGTGTCAATATCTGAGACAGACTCCTCTGAACCAGAAAAATCCTCATCAGAAACAGACAAATCAGAATGATGACGGTCATTTAAAATTTCATCTGAAAAATTAGAAGTTTTAAATGACCTTTTACGTTTACTGGAAGGAGGAATAACAGACATAGCCTTCCTAATAGATTTAGAAACAAATTCTTTTATATTAACAGGAACATCCTGAGTATTAGATGTTGAGGGAACAGCAACAGGTAATGGTATATTACTAATGGAAATACTATCTGCATTAGCAAGCTTATCATGACATTCATCACAAACTACAGCCAGAGGAACAGTTGCCACAAGTTTACAACAAATGCACTTAACTTTGGTAGAACCAGCATCAGGCAGCGTCTTTCCAGAAGTAGATTCTGATCCAGGGTCAATCTGAGACATCTTGCAATATGTAATAGAAAAAACAACATATAAAGCAAAATTATCAAATTCCTTAAATGACAGTTTCAGGAATGGGAAAGAAAGCCAATGAACAAGCCTCTAGCAACCAGAAGCAAATGAAAAATGAGACTGAAATAATGTGAAAAAAAGGTGGAGACAAGAATGACGCCCACATTTTTTAGCGCCAAAAAAGACGCCCACATTATTAGCGCCTAAAAAAATTTTGGCGTCAAGAATGACGCCACATCCGGTAACGGCGACATTTTTGGCGCAAAACGTCAAAAAATTCCGCAATCACGAACAACTTCCGGGGTCAAGTATGACGCTGGAAATGACAAAAAAAAATTTGCGCCAAAAAAGTCCGCGCCAAGAATGACGCAATAAATTTAATCATTTTCAGCCCCCGCGAGCCTAACAGCCCACAGGGAAAAAAGTAAATTTGAAAACAATTTTAAGGTAAGAAAAAAATTGATTATTCATATGCATTATCCCAAATAATGAAACTGACTGTCTGAAATAAGGAATATTGATCATCCTGAATCAAGGCAAATATAAGTTTAAAGACATATATTTAGAACTTTATATATAAAGTGCCCAACCATAGCTTAGAGTGTCACAAAAAATAAGACTTACTTACCCCAGGACACTCATCTACATATAGTAGATAGCCAAACCAGTACTGAAACGAGAATCAGTAGAGGTAATGGTATATAAGAGTATATCGTCGATCTGAAAAGGGAGGTAAGAGATGAATCTCTACGACCGATAACAGAGAACCTATGAAATAGATCCCGTAGAAGGAGACCATTGAATTCAAATAGGCAATACTCTCTTCACATCCCTCTGACATTCACTGCACTCTGAGAGGAAAACCGGGCTCCAGCCTGCTGCGAAGCGCATATCAACGTAGAATCTAGCACAAACTTACTTCACCACCTCCACGGGAGGCAAAGTTTGTAAAACTGAATTGTGGGTGTGGTGAGGGGTGTATTTATAGGCATTTTGAGGTTTGGGAAACTTTGCCCCTCCTGGTAGGAATGTATATCCCATACGTCATTAGCTCATGGACTCTTGCTAATTACATGAAAAAAAGGTCACTAGAGAGTGCAGCCAAATGGCTGTGTGGAATTTAACAGTGATCTGCACTTCCATGAACAGGAACCAAAAAGCTCACAATTTCAGAATAGAATTACAGAAAAAGGGGACAAAATAAATCATGAAAGTATATTGCAGACCTTTTTTATACATGATTTATCAGTTTATATTACCATCTCAGAGTGTTTAATATCCTTTTAAGCATATTTAAAATGTTCTATAGAACCATTTTATTCCACAATATTTTACAATGTAGAAGATTATGTACAGGGAGTACAGAATTATTAGGCAAATGAGTATTTTGACCACATCATCCTCTTTATGCATGTTGTCTTACTCCAAGCTGTATATTCTCGAAAGCCTACTACCAATTAAGCATATTAGGATATGTGCATCTCTGTAATGAGAAGGGGTGTGGTCTAATGACATCAACACCCTATATCAGGTGTGCATAATTATTAGGCAACTTCCTTCCTTTGGCAAAATGGGTCAAAAGAAGGACTTGACAGGCTCAGAAAAGTCAAAAATAGTGAGATATCTTGCAGAGGGATGCAGCACTCTTAAAATTGCAAAGCTTCTGAAGCGTGATCATCGAACAATCAAGCGTTTCATTCAAAATAGTCAACAGGGTCGCAAGAAGCGTGTGGAAAAACCAAGGCGCAAAATAACTGCCCATGAACTGAGAAAAGTCAAGCGTGCAGCTGCCAAGATGCCACTTGCCACCAGTTTGGCCATATTTCAGAGCTGCAACATCACTGGAGTGCCCAAAAGCACAAGGTGTGCAATACTCAGAGACATGGCCAAGGTAAGAAAGGCTGAAAGACGACCACCACTGAACAAGACACACAAGCTGAAACGTCAAGACTGGGCCAAGAAATATCTCGACTGATTTTTCTAAGGTTTTATGGACTGATGAAATGAGAGTGAGTCTTGGTGGGCCAGATGGATGGGCCCGTGGCTGGATTGGTAAAGGGCAGAGAGCTCCAGTCCGACTCAGACACCAGCAAGGTGGAGGTGGAGTACTGGTTTGGGCTGGTATCATCAAAGATGAGCTTGTGGGGCCTTTTCGGGTTGAGGATGGAGTCAAGCTCAACTCCCAGTCCTACTGCCAGTTTCTGGAAGACACCTTCTTCAAGCAGTGGTACAGGAAGAAGTCTGCATCCTTCAAGAAAAACATGATTTTCATGCAGGACAATGCTCCATCACACGCGTCCAAGTACTCCACAGCGTGGCTGGCAAGAAAGGGTATAAAAGAAGAAAATCTAATGGCATGGCCTCCTTGTTCACCTGATCTGAACCCCATTGAGAACCTGTGGTCCATCATCAAATGTGAGATTTACAAGGAGGGAAAACAGTACTCCTCTCTGAACAGTGTCTGGGAGGCTGTGGTTGCTGCTGCACGCAATGTTGATGGTGAACAGATCAAAACACTGACAGAATCCATGGATGGCAGGCTTTTGAGTGTCCTTGCAAAGAAAGGTGGCTATATTGGTCACTGATTTGTTTTTGTTTTGTTTTTGAATGTCAGAAATGTATATTTGTGAATGTTGAGCTGTTATATTGGTTTCACTGGTAAAAATAAATAACTGAAATGGGTATATATTTGTTTTTTGTTAAGTTGCCTAATAATTATGCACAGTAATAGTCACCTGCACACACAGATATCCCCCTAAAATAGCTAAAACTAAAAACAAACTAAAAACTACTTCCAAACATATTCAGCTTTGATATTAATGAGTTTTTTGGGTTCATTGAGAACCTGGTTGTTGTTCAATAATAAAATTAATCCTCAAAAATACAACTTGCCTAATAATTCTGCACTCCCTGTATATAATGTTAATAAAATACATGTATACAGTATATACTAAACAAATACAAATGTAACTTATAGAGTGGTGCAGCCTTTAGCCTGGGTTTGGGCTAGAGGTTGCAAAAAATAGCATACGTTTCATTTAAAATATGCATGAACAAAACATGCATATTTAACATGCAGTCCTTATGGGGAATTGGAATTGATACATTAAAGGTAATTCATCACTCCAATGTCCCTTTAAGCATTTTATCTATAATGGCCATCAGCAGATTTCAATCAGACCTTTATTTAATATGTCTGTTTGCATGTAGAAAGTACAAATAATGAGATAAAACTTTGCAAAAAGTCATTTATTTTTTCTACATCACTAGATGGTCACTCACAAACACTGCAGCGCTACAATGTGCTGGCTGAAGCAGACTGAGCATTGCCATTAGCTCAGCTCACAAACTCCGTCACAGGAGCATATTCTCTTATGCTTGGTCTGGGGCTCTAGGTAGATTACTAATATGTGCACAAAATATGGCTGTGTGTATACTACGTCTCCAGAATGTAGTCTGACCAATGTTTATTTATTATGTAGACTATAAAAACAGCTAAGATTGCTGTTTTATCGAGCAAATGGTTTTTTTTGCACAGTATGTATAGAGTCTTACAGGTGGACAATGAAAAGAAATGTCCAAAAAACATCTCAGTTTATGAGTAACTTATTGAAGCTACATATCACACAAATGGCAGTTTTTAAATAATGATTTCTATTCTGCAGGTTTGTTTTTTTCCATTGATTTAAATTATATTGGGCCAGATGATAAATGGAACGCTAAATACATTTACATTGCGGTCTATGCGGAACTGTGTGTTCCCTGTAAATATATATGTATATGCTTATATACATATTTATATGTTAATATGTGCATATACACATATTATCACATAAATATATATGTATATATTCATATACAGTATATTTAAATTTGCTGCCCATTGCTGTGCAACGTACCCTCTTCACTGCACTAGTTCTTATGCCGCGTCTCTATTGAGTGCAGGGCATGGATGCCCTGCGGGCCACTTAGAATGCCAGCACACAATTGCGTGCGTTGGTACAAGTGGACCGTAAATATCCCGCTCACGAATGTGCAATTTTGCTCTCCACTAGTAATCTGGCCCATTATAATAAAAAATACAAAAATTGTTGTTTCAATTAGAACAAAAATGTTTGAAATAGAATATATAAGAGCAAAATCTAGTTAAACCATGAAACAAAAAATAAATAAATGCAAGGAACCTTAAATATTGCAGGATTTTCAAGCAGGATTTTCCAGAAAGGCAAAAGTATCCAAATCAAAAAATAAATAAATATGGCTGCTAATATATTCAATATTGATGACTGCCTAGTGTATCTGAATGCAGATTTTCTTCACTGAACCCTTAATATCAGTTTTTAGATCTGTGCAAGTTATACTTTTATATAATTTTGAGTAACTTTATCATTAACATGTTTAAATCTCCAAACACGTTATTGCAAGCATAAATTAAAGAGACCCTGAACCCAAATTTTTTCTTTTGTGATTCAGATAGAGCATGACATTTTAAGCAACTTCCTAATTTACTCCTATTATCAAATTTTCTTCATTCTCTTTGTATCTTTATTTGAAATGCAAGAATGTAAGTTTAGATGCCGCACCATTTTTGGTGAACAACCTGGGTTGTTCTTGCTGATTGGTGGATAAATTCATCCACCAATAAAAAAGTGCTGTCCACAGTTCTGAACCCCAAAAAAAACTTAGATGCCTTTTTCAAATAAAGATAGCAAGAGAACGAAGAAAAATTGATAATAGGAGTAAATTAGAAAGTTGCTTAAAAGTTCATGCTCTATCTGAATCACGAAAGAAAAAAATTGGGCTCAGTGTAGTGTCCCTTTAAAGTTAACTAATTGGGATACGGTAATATAAAATGATAAATTGTATATATATATATATATATATATATATATATATATATATATATATATATATATATATATACATACAACACACAGAGAAAACCCAGCACTCACTTACAAGCTCTCAGCTAAGATTTAAAAGCAAAAATGGAAAGGTTAGTAACCGCATCTGGCCAAATGGGACAAGCTCAGGTACCACGTCAAGGTCCTTTCCAATACCTGAGACCCTAAAACAGCCACACAATGCAAGCTTTCAAATCCAAACAAACTTAAAACAAGGGAAGGGTGCACAGGAATATGTAACCACCCTAGACATATACAAAACACGGAAAGGAACTGCACTCTCATACCGGACCGGGTACACATCCCATGACCCTGCAACATGCTCAGCCCTGGGTGCCACTGGCACTCACAGGAAGCTGTGCTGTCCCCAGAGCCACAAGCAGTTAACCCCAGACAGGTCTGGGTGCAAGAACCATAGGGAAAATTACAAAACAAATTAATACAACACACAGAGAAAACCCAGCACTGATGTAGAGGGGCTGATGTAGAGTATCATGTCCGCCCCACATCGATAAATGCCGACAGCATACGCTGTCGGCATTTATCATTGCACAAGCAGTTCTTGTGAACTGCCTGTGCAATGCCGCCCCCTGCAGATTCAGGGGGGTGTCAATTATATGATCTGGCGGATTGATGTCCGCAGCCCCAGAGCAGGCGGACAAGTTATGGAGCAGCGGCTTCATAACTGCTATTTCCGGTGAGCCTGAAGGCTCGCACGGAAACAGGGGATAATTGTTCCCTCCCGTTATTCATTCAGTGTCCTGTGGAGCTTGGGTATAGTTTTCCCAACAGTAAGGAATGAAGCTGTGGACTCTGTGTGTATCGATGATCTGCCTTTATATAGTAAAGGAAGAATGATCAGTCTTTCCTTACCAAATGAAGGCAGATGCATTCTGCCTCTGGATGTAGTATTCACTATCAAAGCTGACTGTGGGGACAGCAGCAGAAGAGGCATAGATACAAGATAATCACAGAGGTAAAAAGTATATTAATAAAGGTATTTTCTATCTTTTTAAACAATACAATTTTTGGAGTAGACTGTTCCTTAAAAGTGTGACCTCTTGTTACAAACAACTGCCTTAGAATAAACAGAGCTTCCGCCAACTCTGTATATGGGCCTTAAATATGTTTATATAAAGTAATAATATCACTTCCGTCTCTAGTGCCTTTATTCTAGCTAACCTCTCCTCATAATCTAACTCCTCCAATCCCTTTTTCTAATTCTGCAATGCCTGTGCATCCAGAGAAAATGTGTGGAATATTTATCTTAATATCTAAGCATAAGCACCAAATTGAGTCATTCTTCTGATGCTAATGCTGCACAGGTAAACTTGTACAAGAAACACTTCTGCACGTATTGCATTCATAGTTATATGTTTGTGGTATTTTATGTTTGTGCCTCCATTAACCTGGAACAATGACTGCTAACACCCATGGTAAATGTATCAATTTTTAAAGATGTTTTCCTTTGTCATTGGCTGGTCATTTGTTTATTTCTGTGTAGATATCCAAATGGCCTGAAAATATACTATTCACATATTTAACCAATATGTAATTTTGTAAGGGGAATTAACATATTTAAAAGTTTTCTTAAAGGAATTCGATCTTACTCTACTGCAAGCTTAGTGTGATTCTCAAATACAGCCATTAGATTCTCTATTATGTTCATATCTTGGCATGCACCAGTTGACTCATAAGAACACCATATTTTTGTAGACATTTCAGTTTTGCTCAGTTATTAGGTCTCACTTTGGGCCCGATGCTGTAAGTTTTGTTATTACAATATCACTATGTTATAAAGGGATCCGCATCACAAACAAGATTGCAGGTGAAATGTTCTAAAGGGATGAAATGACCGTTTGAAGGCAGTCTCGCCAAAAAACATTAACTTCACTTCACTGCGGGAGGCGATGTTTCTCTGCCACTGGCGGAATGTTAAAAGCATTCTTCCTTGAAGCTGTAATCTATATCAGTGTTACTCAACCTTTTGGTAGCAAGTACCTTTTTAGGCATACAGTTTTTTCCAATGTACCCCAAATATAGCACAAATATTATTGATCTTTTACATGAGCAAAAATGGAAATCGTGTGTATCACTTGATTTCACAAGCTTGTATCAGATATGTTAATGAAGAAAATACACGGGAATCAGATATTTGTTTTATGTTTTCCAGAAGTTAATATTTGCCAGTATTACAGCAGAGAATAATAAACACATAAAACACAGATATATAGTCCACTGACATTAATTAAAAAATGAATGTGCTTCTACCATTAAAAAAAGAGGAAAATAAACTCTATACTGCATGATGAGGAAAGTAATATTTATGGTACCATCTTTTTATTTTCAATAACAATTTCATGCACAGTTTATCCATCTCATTTTATTGTGGCATACTTCAGTATGATGCTCTTTACCTATTTCCCTGTGGCACATTTATCTGGCACTTGTCTGTTTGCCACTTGGGGGTCTATTTATCAAAGTGTCAACTGAAAATACGCTTGAATTCCGCATCGTATTTGTCACGAGATTGATCTGCCTTAGTAATCAAAGCGTCAAGATCAGCAAATGTTGAAATTTGTGATGTAAAATACGATCCCGCGATCTGAATCCGACGCAGATAGATTCTTGCGTCATTACAGATGTTTTGAATTCACATTCGACTCTATTTGACACTTTTCCTAATTTATCAAACATTTAACAGGTACGCTCGCGTCTATTCCCACGCACTGTATCTAGTTTTCAATCCGCCTCCCATAGAACTCAATGGGAGTCTGAACACACAGAATGTTTATGTTCGATGCTGCAAGAGAATGAAGTATAATGCATAATAAAAGTAAATTAGAAACTTTATTAACATTGTATACCCTTTCTAAATCAAACAATATTATTGCTCCACATTTGGTGCACTAGTAGATATAGGGATAAAAATGAAAAATACATTACTACTTATGGAATAAACTACAAATTTGTCTCTCATTACAAAGCAAGGGGACAATATTATTTCTACAAATTTGTTGAAAAGTTTTGCCCCAAACTTGTCGCACTAATAGATATATATATTTATTTTTTTGGGAAACATCTATGTGCACCATGTTTAAGCCATGTAATACAGGTCCCACTCTCCACTTTGTAACCAATTTTGACACAACACTTTTCGCACCAATTATGACGCAAATTCCTAAACAACCCACACACTAGTGAATTTTTTAACCACTTTTGATTAGAATTTGCATAAACACGTGATTTATGACATCAGCCAATCTGATTCAAATATACATTTCAAACTTTCACTAGCGAAACAAAATGCTTGATACTTGTGTCATTGAACTTGTAAGTGCCATTTGTTACATTGTGTATTATACTTTGAAAGAATGTACTGTATATGTGAAATTAGTATTAAAGATAAACATTGATGCTGACATTAGGACACACAGTGTAATATTTTAAACAAGGATTTTAAAATTCGAATTGATGTTTGATTCAATATAATCTTAAGATGATAGCCCACCTAACATTAAACTGTCATGATTCAGATACAGCAAAAATTAAAATTTTACTGTCATGATATTTTCAGTGTATTTCTTCCTTCTCTTTAATTTCTTTTTCAGTAAGAAATGTCATTTTATATGCCAGCCCATTTTATAACACCTGTAAAGGGGTGGTTTTTAAAACTAGATTGCAATCAGGAGGGGTTACACAGGTACAGAGAGAAAACTGTCCCAGATCTTAAAATATCCATTTATTGCAAAATAAATACATATGATACTCTGATTACATGTTATATATTCTGCTCAGAATAATAATACATTTACAATATATGCATATAGTGGTATAAATAAACACAGATACTGTACATGAAAGACAACATTGTTTAGAAAAAAAAAGGAAATTAGGGACATGTAAATATGTTTGCGAAATATTTCGGACATAACACACACACACACATATATATATATATATATATATATATATATATATATAAAACTAATAAAGGACGGCACTCACTGGTCTTTCCAAAGTGTACTTTAATAGAAAAAAAGTGACATTTCGGGGGGACACTCCCCTTCCCGCAGCCGTGTCAGCAAACAAGTGTTTGCTTGTCTGAGGAAGGAGAGTGTCCCCCCAAAACGTCACTTTTTTTCTATTAAAGTACACTTTGGAAAGACCAGTGAGTGCCGTCCTTTGTTAGTTATATTCAATCGCTGTTACTGTGGTGAGAGTGCTCATTTTTTTAACTATATATATATATATATATATATATATATATATATATATATTTATATATACAAGTATGTGCAAATATATATGTACAAATTCTAGCATTAATAATCAATTATAAAAAAATATGAGATAAAAGCATATCATGACTTCTAAAAATACAAATACACATTAATTTATGTGAAAGTATCATATAACAGATTTTTTTGTATAACAAATAAATATAAAAATAACTTTTTATGAGATATTGTTTGTTGAGGTATAAATGTAGCTATTTCTTAGACAATAAAAGTTGAAAAAATAAAATATTAGCTTTAGAGAAATGTGCTTGTTCATGGACAGTAATGAAATGGTATATATAAAGTTGTGAAAAACACGTATAACCGCGACATCAACGACTGTTAGTTAACACCAGTCCGATACTCTTCGCACCATACTTGATGCAAGTGTTTTTGGCGGCTTTTTTGATAAATAAGGGTATTGTATTCAGATCCGTGTCAGTGATGTCTGGCGAGCGTACTGACGCCGGCAAATGCACTGAGATTGACGCTTTGATAAAAAGACCCCTTGGTCACAGTAATACACTTTCTATGTTCATATAATTGAAGCTCATCTCCAGGCCTCATATGTCACTAACAAGCCAGAATCTAAGGTTTTACTAATCTGAGGTGAATCACTGATTGAGCAGTGGTCTAACCTAGGCAGAGAATTACACTCTGCCCTGTTAGCAGTGCTCAAGGGTAGAAATAAGAAACACAGCCTTCTTTGATTTGTCAACAATAGATGGATCAGGTAAAAATTAATGTCAGTCCCTGGAGTACCCTTTGTTAATGCCCCAAATACCCCCAGGGGTACACGTACCACAGGTTGAGAAACTAGGATCTATATTATACCTTTAGACAATATTGAATGTCAATACAATTTACATATGGGAACCAAAACTCAGCCTCTAACAATACAAAAGAGAAACTAGTACATAAATAGTGAGCTGGGGGATTGTGGGTATATAGTAATCTATTAATAATGTTTGGTACAATGCAATCGCAATATTATTAGTTAACCAAAGTAAGTTTACACTGTACAGAATGGGTTTACTTCTAATATTGTACAAAAATGAGGGTGCTATAAGTCAAAGATACTGACTCAATCTTACAATGATTTTCGTATAAAAAGTTAAAATAATTCCAAAAGAAAATGAATCAAATATATTAAATCAAATGGGAGCAGGGCAAAGCTATTTTCAAGTACTATTGTATGTTTGTAAACCGGGTTACTGTGTTACTGAGCTAACATCTGGACTGTAGGCTAACATCTGGAGACTTTCTGCGTGCGTATAGCACTAAAAGCAGGTACTCTGATACGGCTAAAATAAGTCTTTTCTTTACAATTATCTGTAAGTTGCAATTGAAAAGGAAAAATAATTTAAACACAAACTATTCTGGCCAATTAGAGGAGGAGGAATGGCACAGCTGATTAACTACTGTGAATGGGACCCCCTTTGGTGACGCAGCAAGTGAACACATGACCGGACAGCACACTTAAGGAGAAACGCAGAGAAGCAGCCGCAGTCACAGGAGCTCCATCGCAAGCTAACGACTAGAGGGCTGTGACGGATTAGATGTATTTGTTGTTTGTCCCAGACTCTCTCAAACAAACATTTGTTGGACGTTATATTTGTTGATATCTTGGCCCTACAATACAAACCAATTTAAGGTGGTGTGGCTATTTGAACAGTGCACGATATATTATCACAACTTGCTAACCAGTAAGTTACCAAGTTTATCCTACTTGTCTTTTTATTTTTATATGTGATTAAATATATCTTATTGGTACCATTTTAATTGTTCATGGGAGACGTGGATTATTTTAAATTTTTATACTAAAATCATTGTAAGATTGAGAATCCCCTCATTAATTATACAGTCAGTATATTTGGCTTATAGCACCCTTTTTTGTACAATATTTATCTATCTTGATCCAATAGAGAACATTTTTGAGTGGTTTGATACTTAGGACCTAGCGCAATATCGCATTCTTTTTTCTAGTGTCTTTACTTCTAATAGTAAGTATTGTACAGTGTGATCATGATATTAGTAAACATGGTCAGTAGAGTGTAACATTGTATGGCTATATAATGTAACATTGTATGGCTATATTGTGTAACATTGTATGGCTATATAGTGTAACATTGTATGGCTATATTGTGTAACATTGTATGGCTATATAGTGTAACATTGTATGGCTATATAGTGTAACATTGTATGGCTGTATAGTGTAACATTGTATGGCTGTATAGTGTAACATTGTATGGCTATATAGTGTAACATTGTATGGCTATATAGTGTAACATTGTATGGCTATATAGTGTAACATTGTATGGCTATATAGTGTAACGTTGTATGGCTATATAGTGTAACATTGTATGGCTATATAGAGTAACATTGTATGGCTATATAGTGTAACATTGTATGGCTGTATAGTGTAACATTGTATGGCTATATAGTGTAACATTGTATGGCTATATAGTGTAACATTGTATGGCTATATAGTGTAACATTGTATGGCTGTATAGTGTAACATTGTATGGCTGTATAGTGTAACATTGTATGGCTATATAGTGTAACATTGTATGGCTATATAGTGTAACATTGTATGGCTATATAGTGTAACATTGTATGGCTATATAGTGTAACATTGTATGGCTATATAGTGTAACATTGTATGGCTATATAGTGTAACATTGTATGGCTATATAGTATAACATTGTATGGCAATAGAGTGTAACATTGTATGGCTGTATAGTGTAACATTGTATGGCTGTATAGTGTAACATTGTATGGCTATATAGTGTAACATTGTATGGCTATATAGTGTAACATTGTATGGCTGTATAGTGTAACATTGTATGGCTGTATAGTGTAACATTGTATGGCTATATAGTGTAACATTGTATGGCTATATAGTGTAACATTGTATGGCTATATAGTGTAACATTGTATGGCTGTATAGTGTAACATTGTATGGCTATATAGTGTAACATTGTATGGCTATATAGTGTAACATTGTATGGCTATATAGTGTAACATTGTATGGCTATATAGGGTAACATTGCATGGCTATATAGTGTAACATTGTATGGCTATATAGTGTAACATTGTATGGCTATATAGGGTAACATTGTATGGCTATATAGTGTAACATTGTATGGCTGCATAGTGTAACATTGTATGGCTATATAGTGTAACATTGTATGGCTATATAGTGTAACATTGTATGGCTGTATAGTGTAACATTGTATGGCTATATAGTGTAACATTGTATGGCTATATAGTGTAACATTGTATGGCTGCATAGTGTAACATTGTATGGCTATATAGTGTAACATTGTATGGCTATATAGTGTAACATTGTATGGCTATATAGTGTAACATTGTATGGCTATATAGTGTAACATTGTATGGCTGTATAGTGTAACATTGTATGGCTATATAGTGTAACATTGTATGGCTATATAGTGTAACATTGTATGGCTGTATAGTGTAACATTATATGGCTATATAGTGTAACATTGTATGGCTATATAGTGTAACATTGTATGGCTATATAGTGTAACATTGTATGGCTATATAGTGTAACATTGTATGGCTGTATAGTGTAACATTGTATGGCTATATAGTGTAAAATTGTATGGCTATATAGTATAAAATTGTATGGCTATATAGTGTAACATTGTATGGCTATATAGTGTAACATTGTATGGCTGTATAGTGTAACATTGTATGGCTGTATAGTGTAACATTGTATGGCTATATAGTGTAACATTGTATGGCTATATAGTGTAACATTGTATGGCTGTATAGTGTAACATTGTATGGCTGTATAGTGTAACATTGTATGGCTATATAGTGTAACATTGTATGGCTATATAGTGTAACATTGTATGGCTGTATAGTGTAACATTGTATGGCTATATAGTGTAACATTGTATGGCTATATAGTGTAACATTGTATGGCTGTATAGTGTAACATTGTATGGCTATATAGTGTAACATTGTATGGCTATATAGTGTAACATTGTATGGCTATATAGTGTAACATTGTATGGCTATATAGTGTAACATTGTATGGCTGTATAGTGTAACATTGTATGGCTGTATAGTGTAACATTGTATGGCTATATAGTGTAACATTGTATGGCTATATAGTGTAACATTGTATGGCTATATAGTGTAACATTGTATGGCTGTATAGTGTAACATTGTATGGCTATATAGTGTAACATTGTATGGCTATATAGTGTAACATTGTATGGCTATATAGTGTAACATTGTATGGCTATATAGGGTAACATTGCATGGCTATATAGTGTAACATTGTATGGCTATATAGTGTAACATTGTATGGCTATATAGGGTAACATTGTATGGCTATATAGTGTAACATTGTATGGCTGCATAGTGTAACATTGTATGGCTATATAGTGTAACATTGTATGGCTATATAGTGTAACATTGTATGGCTGTATAGTGTAACATTGTATGGCTATATAGTGTAACATTGTATGGCTATATAGTGTAACATTGTATGGCTGCATAGTGTAACATTGTATGGCTATATAGTGTAACATTGTATGGCTATATAGTGTAACATTGTATGGCTATATAGTGTAACATTGTATGGCTATATAGTGTAACATTGTATGGCTGTATAGTGTAACATTGTATGGCTATATAGTGTAACATTGTATGGCTATATAGTGTAACATTGTATGGCTGTATAGTGTAACATTATATGGCTATATAGTGTAACATTGTATGGCTATATAGTGTAACATTGTATGGCTATATAGTGTAACATTGTATGGCTATATAGTGTAACATTGTATGGCTGTATAGTGTAACATTGTATGGCTGTATAGTGTAACATTGTATGGCTATATAGTGTAAAATTGTATGGCTATATAGTATAAAATTGTATGGCTATATAGTGTAAAATTGTATGGCTATATAGAGTAACATTGTATGGCTATATAGTGTAACATTGTATGGCTATATAGAGTAACATTGTATGGCTACACAAATACAATGTTAAAAAAGCCATCTTGTTTTAAAAACAGACTTCACATACAGCAATGCTTAAAAAATGTACTCTTGAAAAACAAAACAGTTACTGTTTTTTGTGGGATATTATTATCCTGTAAACAAAATCTTGTTCCTCAAAAGAAGTAAATTGCAAATCTCTTAAATCTGCTTTACCGCAATCGTTATGGCCTATACCGCAACGATCCATTCAGCATTCAAAGAAGTGTAGAACCCTATATCGCCAACACCCACATCGCAAACACTAAATAAAGCTATTAACCCCTAAACTGCCGCCGCCCCCACATCGCAAACACTAAATAAAGCCATTAACCCCTAAACCACCATCCCCCCACATCGGTAACACTAAATAAAGCTATTAACTCCTAATCTGCCACCCCCCATTGCAAACACTAAATAAAGCTATTAATTGTAATAAAAGTATAACTTCGCTCAGGACAATAGGGGTTATGACAAAAAGTATATACTGTATATACCGGTGCTAAGGTCTAAAAAAACTCAAAAGTATCAAAAAAGAAGAGAGAAAAAAAAAGAGTCCTCACAGCAGCACTGGTGTCAATTTAAACCAAATTCAATCACTAGGGGAAATGTCCCCTTTATAAGTGAACACAAACACTATCAATTGATAATGACAATTTATATACAGGTAATCTTATATATTCTGGAGGGTAAGCCACAAAAGAAAATACAACGTGAGTAAGTGGAATGCATATATCAGATAGGAAAATATAGCTCACTATATGCCTATTGTATATAGGAAATAGGGAGCTTAGGCACAGTACTTATATAAAATAAAAGAGGTACCTTGCATTAAATCTTCTGGGGGCAGCTTGAGAGCCGATGATCATTTTAAAGGCTATTGGTAATTTATTTATAGATTAGGTTTTTTTTATTTTGTGGCTGTTTTTTTTTTAAACGGGTGTATTAGAATAGGAATTATTTTTATTATTTTGGATAATTTTGTGTTTTGTTTTTTTGTAATGGTTGCTTTTTTTAAAAAAAAAATTTTTAGTGTTTATTATTTTTTGTAATGGTAGTTTTTATTTTATTTTTGTTATGTTAGGGTTTATTATTTTTAGAAATGTTAGGTTTTTAATTTTTCATATTATTTTTTTAAACAAGTAATGTTAGGGTTTTTTTTGCTACTGAGCTCATGTAAATAACATTTAGGTCAAAGGAGCAGAAAGTTAGGAGACCGAATGAGAGAACATATTAGGAGCATAGAACTAGAAAAGGAAGATACAAGGTTGTATAAACATTTTAAATAAAAACATAAAAGTGACCCCAAAGAAATGCTTTTCTGGGGGATAAAAAAGGTCAAGAGTGATGGTAGAGGGGGGAAAATGGAGAAGGAATTGCTACACCAAGAAGCTCAACTAATATATAGATTATGGACCCTACATCCTAAAGGTCTAAATATCGAATTGAACCTTAGTTTTCTTATTTAATTGGATTAATTTTTCATTTTATTTTTTCAAATCAACTTTTTTTATTGAGGTATTTAGTAATACAACGTTCACATTATGTCAGCGGATACATGGATTGCAATGAACAGATACATGTTTTAGAGAAAATGCCCCAAAGGCCATGTCAAACAAAAAGGAAAAGGAAATAAAGCAGATAGTTCACATCAAATCTCAAAACAACAAATTACGTTCTCAAAATATAAACCAGATTGTCACTAGCATTCATGTGTATCTTAAAGTGCATTAAATAATATGATACTTCGATTTTTAAGATTATTAAGTTAAGCGTTACTCCCTGATGAAGTAGATCGCCTTGTAGTGTGATGTCAGAAAATTATGAGGAGTAGAAATTATCTGTAAGAGAGGGGAATAGAAATAAGTTGCGACTATGAAAATATTGCAATTAAGGAGTCATTAGTCATTATTGTGGAGCTTCTCAAACTAATTGTACTAGATTTGAGACACTATTACCTTGACTTCTAAATGAAGCATCAAATCAGAGTATTAGGGAGAAATAAAAAAGTAGAAAGTAACGTATAATGAGATAGGCGTTAGGTAAGGTGAATTCTTAGATTACGATGGAATGATGTCTCTATTTGTAGTATGGGGTTCGTCTTTACTTTATAATCAACCTTATATGCTATTAATTCTTTGCCTAAATATGTTAGTTGACTCTATAAATAATGTCTGCATTATGACAACTTGTATCAGTCAAGACAAAGCAGGGGATTTATTCCGAATTGGGTGAATGTAGACTAATTGAAAGAGGACAATATGTCAGCTTTAAAAGAAGTCTTAGTCAATTGGGGGGGGGGGGGGCGGATAGCAAAAAATGCAGTCTTTGTAGGAGTAGGATATATTTTCCTCAGTTTATCAAACAATCTTGGAGGTGGGTTAATATTGAGAGAACAAGAACTGTGATAAAGTAGGAATAATGAGACAAGTATAGTAGGTAGACAGGTTTCTCTTGGGCTCTGCATAATAGGGTTAGAATTGGGTATGTGCTAATCAATATGCTTAATGGGCTAATAATTAGTATAGCTATGGGGTATGTCTATCTAAGTGTAGAATAGCTTCTGGCGCCCACAAGGTAGTTTCCATAAAATGATTAGTACGTATATAAGACTAGAATGAAAAGGTATTATATCTCTCTGGAATATAGTAGACATTTTTAGCTTGTGATTTCAGTAGCACTAGCCACATCATCTCGGCTGCTGACAACATGGCAAAGTCTCTTCCATCTTGAGAGTCATGTAAAATAGACAGGGAGAGATATTGACTTAAATTGAAATGGATACACCTATATACACAACATATTGGTAGTAGTTCACTTCTACAGCATATAACAATAACATTACAAAACTGGTCCCATAGCTTCTTGGAAAACCAGTGAGGCAAACACATCTGGCTATCGAATATTTAAGCCCGAGCCCTTAAGTTGAAACAAGCTGTTATAACACCTCATTCTATATTATAAATCTAATGGTATGTTGAAGAGCAAATCCTGACTTACTCAACTATACACCTTTTAAACTTAGAAACAACTTTAACACACCTAAGTATAACATTTTAACTAAAGGTAAGTGTCCCAAAATTGTACAGTCCAAAAACATTCATTTTTTTTTTTTTTTTTTTTTATATTTTTATTTATATCCAGCAGAGTGTACAAGTAAATGATTTCAATCTCCCTGCACCTCACAGGGCCAGGTAAGATTTACTATATTACACAGTAAGTACCTTTAGAACAACAAATTTCATTTTCTCTTATTAATCATTGTGTTCATTATGCAAAAAAAAAAAAAAATATTTATATATATATATTGGTACACCAAGCTGGGATTTTCCCATTTTCAATACATAGAATGCATCCTTAAGAATTCTCTTTAAATTTAAACAATAACACACATAATGCCCTTTTGTGTAATACTGCATCATCGATATTAGTGTAACACTAAAAAACAAGAAAAAAGAAGAAGAAAAAGAAAAAAAAAAAAAAAAAAGACCAAAATCTAAATCACTATCCTTATAAGAGTCCTCTTATTTAACTTACAATTCTAATAAGCGAAAACCTGTGTGTCTTCTGCCGTTCATATTCCCTAATATAATTCTTGAAACAGAACGAAGCAGATCCAAACAATGAATAGCCACAAACATATCAAAACGGAAAAAAAAAAAAAAAAAAAAGGGGATGAAGAAAAATAATAATAATATCTCTCCTCCTCCCGATCCCCCCCCACTCTCTCCTGATATCACCAATTATCTAGTAAAACTATTTCCGAGTTTCTGAACGGAAAGATCATATGATCAATTTCTGAAGGTGTAAATATTTTAATAAATTTTGCCCATTTCCTGAAAAAAGTTACTATTTCTTGTTCTGAGTTCAAATCTGTAGCTAATTGTTCAATTAAGAATTGTTTCTTGAGATAATTCCTTACTTCTGCAATTGAGGGTACAAATCTAGTTTTCCATTTTTTAAAGATTAGGTTTCTGACTGCCAAGATAGTTACATTTACCATCCTGGCATCAGAAAAATTCCTATTATTGGATATCAGGAAGATAATTATGGGGAATGTAAGCGTAAAAGATGTAATTTTCATCACTCTAAGCAACCAGAATTCAATCTTTTTCCAGAATTGATTGAGTCTGGGGCAGTTCCAAATCATATGAGCTAAATCTGCTGCTGGTAAATTGCATCTTGGACATTTGTTAAATTTATTATACCATTTATATCCTTTATCCGGGGTGAAATAGGACTGATACAATAGTTTTATATGGGACTCTCTCCAGGTTTCAGCTATGGAAGACTCAAAAAGTAATCTCAGAGATCTGACCACATATGTATCGTCTAGTACATCTATCTCTAGGAGATTTGTCCATTTTGAGGCTATTTTCTCCATGTTTAAATTTCCTTTGATTGAAACAAGATGCCTGTACCATGGGGCAATAGAGAAATGCCCTGTTTTGCACAAGATTATCCAATTATCCAGCTTACCCCAAGACCATTTCCAGCTAAATTTACTAATGAGATGAGATGCATAATGTCTGGTTTGTAGATAAACAAAAAAATCTTTATTATTAAGTTTAAACTCCTGTTTTAAATCTTCAAAGGATTTGATGTTTCCTGTCTCTGAAAAAATTTGGGATACCCAATGAAAACCTTGGTTATACCAGTGTTGTAATATCGCTGACTGTGCTCCTTCCTGAAATTCGGGGTTCCCCAAAAAACTTTGAAATCTAGGAATGTTGGTATCTACTTCAGCGCGAGCTCCTATCTTCCCCCAAGCTAAAATTATTGAATATATAGTTGTGAGATTTTTCACTTGTTTAGGAATACTTTTAGGCGGGAGATGAAGCAGTGCTATAGGCTCCAATGGATGGATCATATTTGTTTCAAGCTCATAATCTGAAAAATGATTTGACTCCGCAATCCAGTCTGCTGCTATGCGTCCTAAAAAAACTAAATTATATAAATATATGTCAGGTAATGCTAGACCAGCCATTTGCTTGGGTAAATTTAGTCTCTGTAAAGAAATTCTAGGTTTTTTTGAATGCCAGATAAAATATCGGAGTGCGGTGTTAAATTTTTTAATATCATATATTTTCAGGATAATAGGAAGATTTTGAAACATGTAGCATAGCTTCGGGAGTAGTACCATTTTAAATAGCGCAATGCGACCAGATAGGGATATAGGCAAATTCTGCCAGCTCCTCATATAGTTGATAGATTGTGAAAGAGATGGAGTGATATTTAAAGAATACCAATCTTGTGGGTCCGCGGATATCAATATGCCCAAATATCTAAAAGATTTAGAAACCAACTTGAAAGGATATTCTTTCAGGGAATTTTCTGTTTTTCTTAGCCACAGAAGTTCTGATTTTGATTTATTCATTCTATAGCCTGAACAGGAACCATACAGATCAATTATATCTAGAAGTGATGGGATATTCTTACGGGTATTTGATATATATAGTAGTAGGTCGTCTGCATATAATGCCACCTTAACTTCTTTTTTTGAGATTCTTATGCCTTCAACTAATTGTCTAATTTTATTAGCTAGTGGTTCAATTGCGAGATTGAATAATAGCGGAGAGAGTGGGCAACCTTGCCGTGTACCTTTTCCTAGTCTAATTTTTTCCGATAATATTCCATGTATAACTATAGACGTGGAAGACTGTAAGCATATATTTTTCACTAGGTTGAGGAAATTATTCCTCAATCCAAATCGTTCTAATGTATCTAGTAAATACTCATGACTAACCCTATCGAACGCTTTCTCTGCGTCAATTGCGAGTATTGCTGCGTCTGGAAAATCTGCAGGGATCCTATCTTCTGAATTTTTAAAATAGTCTATGATCATTAAAAGTTGTCTAATTTTGGCGGCCGAGCTTCGTTTGGTTAAGAACCCCACTTGATCTTTATGGATAATCTCGTTTAACCCCTTTTGAAGTCTTTTAGCTATAATAGTGGTTAATATCTTATAGTCTGTGTTTAATAATGCGATCGGTCTATATGATTCTCTATTATGTGGATCCTTTCCTGGTTTAAGAATGAGTATAGTATGGGATTCCACAAAGTAGGGGGATAACTGAGCATTTTCCTGATAGTAAAAATTATAAAGTTTAGTCAAATGGGGGGTTATTAAAGATTCCGAGGACCTGTAAAATTCGTTTGGTATTGCATCAGGACCAGGAGATTTCTCAGGCTTCAGTGCCTGAATAGTTTGAGCGACTTCTAATTCGGTAATCGGGGCATTTAACGCAACGTTAAAGTCCTCGCTAGCTCTTATATTAGGTAAATTTTCCCAAAATCTAACCTGCGCTGCTTTCTCAATCCGAGAAGATGAGTAGATAGATTTATAGTACTCAAAGAAGGATTCTGAGATTTCTTCCGATGTATTGAGCCGCTTCTTCTCAACCTGTAAGAATTCGATTGTATTAGATTGTTTAGAGTTCTTCACCAGTTTGGAAAGCAGTTTACCAGACTTATTGCCATATTTATAGAGTTTAGATTGGTATTTCAGCTCTGTCTGTATTGTATGCGTGGTCATAAAGGTATCTCGTTCCCGTTTTGCTTTGATATATTTTTTCCAATTTTCCTCGGTCGGGGATATCAGGTATCTATTATATGAATTTGTTACCATAGCTGTTATCTGCCTTTCCTTTGCTTGGGAGTCACGCTTAATTTTTGTTGTATAAGCAATAATATCCCCTCTTAAAACGGCTTTTGCTGCCTCCCAGAGAGTCGAGGGGTTAGATACTGAGCCCTCATTTAGTTTAAAAAATTCCATCAATTTATTATTGAGCCAGTTTATGTATTTTAGATTTTTACTTAAATATTTTGGATAGAAGAAGCGAGCCCCATTTGGATTAGAGTTCTGAATTGGGATATCTAGCATTATAGGGGCGTGATCTGAAATGCAGATTTCTGCAATCTCCGCCTTGGCCCCAGTATGATATAAGCTATCATTGATTAGAAAGAGATCAATTCTTGATAAAGATTTGGTAGCTTTTGAGTAACAAGTATAGTTCTTAGTATCCGGGTTCTGAGCCCTCCACACGTCCCTAACTGCCAGATTTAGAAATATGTTATTATAAAGTTTTGTTTCTAGATTATCCTTTTTGGTCTTCCTTTGTGGGTCCCCACGTCTAAGTCTATCCATAGGGAACCGAGGAGACATATTAAAGTCCCCAGCTAGGATCACATGCCCCTCTGCTACCTGAAGAATTTTAGTCTGGAGAGAGTCCCAAAACCTATTGTCAATTATATTGGGTGCATATAGATTACAAATAGTATATTTTGAGTTTAATATTTTAATTTTTAATATTATATATCTGCTTTCCGGGTCTATTATTGTTAACAGTTTATCATATATCAGTTTTTTCCCAAGAAGAATAGCTACACCTTTTTTCCTATTTAATGAGGGGGTGAATATAGCTTCTGCCACCCATGCTGATTTTAATTTTAGTGATTCCTCAGTGTTTAGGTGCGTTTCCTGTAATAATGCAATAGAGGTGTTCAATCTCTGAAGGTGTGATAGAATTGTCTTCCGCTTAATGGGGGAGGTTATACCTCCTACATTCCAAGATGAAATTCTAAGCTTATTTTTCATAAGTTTTTACCTTAAACATATGTTGACGTTCTGAGGAGATAGAGAGATCCGGAGGAAGGGGGGAGAGAGAAAGAGAGGGGAAAAAAAAATATATATATATTTTTCCTTAAAACATCCTTTAATAATTAGTTTTAAAACAAGAAAAAGCAAAGTGAACTTAATCAAAAAACAGCAACTAATATAATAACATGAAAATAAAATGCTATAATTATCCATTGCAGCCATGTTCTGCTAATTTTTTTTCTGCCTCTGCTGCTGAGTTATAAAAGAAAGTCTGACCTTGCAGAAACAATCTGAGTCTAGCAGGATATATAACTGTAGCCTGCCACCCTGCTTTTATCATTTTGCCACAGACTGGGGAGAGTTCCCTCCTCTTCCTGGAGGTCTCAATAGAGAAGTCCTGGAACAGGAGGATTTTATTACCTTCATATAGAATGGGTTGGTTTTTGCGATAATATTGAAGGAATCGCATTTTATCCTGAAAATTCAGGAATTTAGCTATGATTGGTCTTGGATTGGTTAGATTAGCGGAGCTCTCTGTTACTCTCCCCAGTCTGTGGACTCTTTCAATTAGGGCAGGAGATTGAGTTTCTGGCATTTTTAACATTAAAGGTAGGGTATGAGTCATAACCTTCATAAGGTCTTCTTGTTTAGAGGAATCTGGGAATCCAATGATTCTCAGATTGTTCCTCCTTGACCTGTTCTCTAAATCGTCTATTTTTGCCTGTAATTTAGAAATCTCGCTCTGGTTGTTCTCTATTTGAGGTATATATGTATTTGTTGTATCTTCTAACTCTGAGATGCGTTCCTCTACTTCCTGAAGTCTTTTAGCAAATTGTCTGATCTCTATCGTTAGTGAAGTGATTTCTTGCTTGATTTCATTCTTTAAGGTGTCAAATTTGGGTGATATGGCCTCTAAAATGCTATTTACTAAAGCTTGATTATCTTGAAGGGTTGTAGATTTTTGACTTTTTGATGGAGTAGTTTCTACAGAGATTTCGGGTGAGGGTTCAGAAAGATTCTTATTTCTGCGTTCCTTATTTTTCGACGTCATGCCTGGATTGTGTTTAGAAGTGACAGAAGGAGATGTGACGTATTTATCCATAAAAGGAATACTCTTGTGCTCCGTGTGTTATTAAGGATTGAAGTGGGGTGTGTAACTTTACTCACTAGGGGTGAGGGGGAAAAAGTTAAAGAGAAGAAAAAAAAAAAAAAAAGTAAAGGTGGGGGTGAAATTCTCTAAAAATCAGAAAGTGAAGTGTGCAGTGTGAATCACCGTATTGTGAATGTGGGGAAAAGAAAAAACAAAACTATAATCAAGGATTAAAAGTGGTAATAAGACCAGGAAATGGCGGCGAAATAAGGGTATCTAATGCC
Organism: Bombina bombina; assembly: GCF_027579735.1. Classification (NCBI taxonomy): domain Eukaryota; kingdom Metazoa; phylum Chordata; class Amphibia; order Anura; family Bombinatoridae; genus Bombina; species Bombina bombina. Next base: position 1,382,356,039 of record NC_069500.1, read on the forward strand.
TATACATTTATTCCGATTTCTCTTCAACCTACAGCTAATGCTTCGACTTTCTGTACTGTTAATAATTAAATTATAGTACTTTTTGTAGTATAACCTTTAATCACCTTTATTTTTTATTTATCTAAATTATTTCATCTAGATTTAGCTAGAGGAGTATCCACTTATTTTATACACGCCCACTCTGAGTTAGAAGAGCTTATCCAATATTGTTTATACCAGGTAAGTTATTACCTAACCTTTTGCTTTAATTCTATAGGCTTTTCTTTCCTCTTTCTCCTTTCCTCTCCCTTGGGACTATAAATCTATTTAATTTAGAGTTCTAAAAAACCATGATATGCAATTTTCCTTTTAAGAGTGTTTTTTTCCTTTCTGCCGCTATTCTTAAAATATATGTGGGTATTGCAAATTATTATATGTATATTTTTGATAATAGTAAATTCCTTAACTTGTGTCGCCACTATTACTTAGCTTGTGCTTAATATCTGACAATTTCCTGGGAAGTGGTTGATAACCACTTCCAGGGATGATTTACCCTTGCTGGGTTATAGATTTTATCCTTTAGCTCCTTTAAGAATCATCAGTATATTTAATATTTACTTTGCTGGTTCTAGTGATCTATATACTGCGTTGGCTTTGTATATTATTTGTCATCCCTCTATGATGAGTGATCTAATTTATGCCAGGGAAGTTTTTCTTCCCTTTTTACTCTCTTCTCCCCCTTCCTCCCCTCTCTTCCTCTTGAAGCAAGAGATGTTACAAAGCCTCTCAAAAACAGTGAATTATCATATTATTGATAACATAACCCCTCAACTGAATCAGTCCAAAACAGCAAAACCATACCCTATAAGGGTTTTAGATGTAAAGTCCTTTTTCTCCCTTTTTCCTTCCCCTTTTCTTATATACAATAATTAGCAATTCAGTCTTTGGTGAGTTAGAGTTGTATAGGTACAAGGGCTTCAGAATTCTGATTTTATGGCAGTCTCAGAAAATTTATATAGATTTCCCTTGCCACTGAAGAACACAACTACCCCTGGATATGGGATATAACCTGTAACTTTTACTCCTCGGTATTGTGACTTTATTGTGACTTTAATGGTCCTCAGTGACCAGCCGCTGCCCTTGTCAGTTTTCCATTTTTAAACATAATTACTCCGAACCTGGCCAAATGTATAGGACAAACTTAAACAGTCCGTATCAAGGGAAATCAAGTTTACCCCGCACTCACCCCTGCTGCGGCGAAGTACTTCTCTCAATCCTTGTCTTGGAGATTTACAACACAGAACTGAGCCCAGCGGTCCGCGGTGTCTCTTTTCCTTCCTTTTGCCCAGACTCCTTACACGTCCTGCTGCATTCCGGTTCTCGCACTATCCTTGCGATCACACCTGTGCTGGATTATTGCTCTCTGCAGCCGGGTCCTATGGAGATCCTTAGCTGTAGGGGAGGGACCGACACAACCTTGTAAACTACGAACCCTGCCGACTCCCCACACGCAGCACCGGTGGGTGGGGAGGGCAGATTTGAGTCCAGGTCACAAACGACAAACCCTTAGGTAAGCGGACCCCCAAAGGGAGTACAGGTGATACTCGGTCGACTTTAAGTTCCCTCCTACAGGTAACGGAGATAGCAGAGTACTCCTGCAGCGAGAAGTATAGTTACTCCAAGCGGATCTCAGGCTGTCAGCATCTCCCCACTCGCAACATCGGTGGTTGGGGAGAGAGAAGATTACAAAACACCTTTCAATTGTAGCGCTGATTCTCCTGCACACTATGCTCTCCTCCAGTGTCTATGGGCATTAGGGTGAGTGCGGGCCGTATGTATTTTTTCCACAGATATCTTGATGCAATAAAATGAAGGCAAAGCTTGGCTGTCCACCCCTCTCTCCTTTACAGAACAGAAAAAGGAGAGGAGGGGTAAGTAGTTGTATTTTACCGTAAGGGAGCTTGGTCTTACCGCCAACTGAGACCGGCTCCAGGTAACATAGTTCTTTATCAGCGTAGCTGGAAACACACGCTGTAGAGGGAAACACCAGGGTGAAAATCTAACTGGCTGCAGGGTTTGAAAGGACAGGTGAGACAAGTCCTTCTCTCCTACACCTCAAGGTGAGCTCCTGGCGCGAACATCCGCCTCTGAAGCACCTGCAGGGGAATGAATCCTGCTCATGCACAGACTCCTCCTCTTCCCTCCCCCAAAAACATTCATTTATGTGAGGATCTTATGTTTAGCCTACTCCTGACCGATTCAAGAGCTGTACAGAAACGCTCGCCATGGTGTTACTTAAAGGGACAGTCTAGGCCAAAATAAACTTTCATGATTCAGATAGGGCATGTCATTTTAAACAATTTTCCAATTTACTTTTATCACCAATTTTGCTTTGTTCTCTTGGTATTCTTAGTTGAAAGGTTAACCTAGGAGATTCATATGCTAATTTCTTAGACCTTGAAGGCCACCTCTTTTCTGAATGCATTTTACCAGTTTTTCACTACTAGAGGGTGTTAGTTCATGTTTTTCGTATAGATAACACTGTGCTCGTGCATGTGAAGTAATCTGGGAGCAGGCACTGATTGGCTAAACTGCAAGTCTGTCAAAAGAACTGAAATAAAGGGGCTGTTTGCAGAGGCTTAGATACAAGATAATCACAGAGGTTAAAAGTATATTATTATAAATGTGTTGGTTATGCAAAACTGGGGAATAGGTAATAAAGGGATTATCTATCTTTTAAAACAAAAACAATTCTGGTGTAGACTGTTTCTTTAACTAAATAGGAACATTTCATACATTGTAAGAGCAAAATCTGGAGATGCATGTTTATTGCTTTACTCAGTGAGTAATGTCACCAACTTGTAAGTTTGACACTAAAACACCATATTTATGTTCTCTATAATTTAGCATCTAGATGATGTTTCACACTTAGAGGGCTTAGATGCACTAAAAATGTGCTTTACAAGGTTTTACAGAAGTATCTTAAATGGAGGCATATGAGAGAGGTTTGTCTAAATATATGGGACGAGATTACATATACGGCGCAGGCTTCAGTGCAAGCGCTCCAACCTGCGCCTGTAATTTCACCTCGCACATCGGGGTATTACATATATGGCGCCGGCAGTTCATAAAGTGCCGTAAGTCGGATAAACTAGCGATGTCCAGAAATGAGCATAAATTCAAATTTCTGGAGTCGCCAGTGACTTACGGCACTTTAGAAACTGCCGGCGCCTAAGAATAGAAAAAATATATATAAAATCTCCCGTAAAAGTCTAACCCGCCTCCCAAAAATAAACCTGACACGTCAAAATCCCTATATCCGCAATCCCCACCCTCACTACTAATAATAAATGTATTAACCCCTAAACCCACAACCCCCCACAACGCAATAAACCTATTAAAGTATTAACCCCTCAACCACCAAAGCCCACAACGCAATAAACCTATTAAAGTATTAACCTCTAATCCGTCAAAGCCCACAATGCAATAAACCTATTAAAATATTAACCCCTAATCCGCCAAAGCCCACAACGCAATAAACCTATTAAAGTATTAACCCCTAAACCGGCAAAGCCCACAACGCAATAAACCTATTAAAGCGTTAACCCCTAAACCACCAAAGCCCACAACGCAATAAACCTATTAAAGTATTAACCCCTAAACCACCAAAGCCCACAAGGCAATAAACCTATTAAAGTATTAACTCCTAAACTGCCAAAGCCCACAACGCAATAAACCTAACCCCTAACCTAACACCCCCTAAATGAACCCAAATTACCTAATTTACAAAATACTAAAGTTACTATTAAATTAAAAAACCTAACATTACTTTTGAAAATACAAATAAACTAAGTATAAATTAAAGGGACAGTCTAATCAAAATTCTGGTGTAGACTGTCCCTTTAAGCTACAATTATAGAAAATAAAAAAATCTAAGAAAAAAATCTAAGATTACATAAAATAAAAAAGAAAATTACCAAATTTTAAAAAAATATTATTGTTGTACACCTGTATAGCACTCGCATTCCTGTTAGTTTGAGTTTTAATGATAGATGGTTTAAGACTATAGGATGGAGTACAGAACTTTTTCATTAAAATGTAACCTTTAACAGAGAAATTAAAATAATGTATTTACACAAAGACACACATTTAAAATAAATGTCTGTTGTACATAGATAAATAAAATTATTTATTTCCAAAAGAGAATTGAGGATTAGGTAGTTCTCCCAATATTATTGATAATAGGTTATCTACCTATATCAATATATGTACTTATTCCTGTTACCTATTATTTGGTTGACAATAAGGTTTTGACCTATATCATATATATATTGTGTATTAGCTGTGATTACAGCGTATCTAGTTCACATGAGTTACTTGTGTAAACCTTTAATTGTGTAGGTATACCGTAATTATAATCGTTCCATTATTAATGGGATGGAATATTGACTTATACCACAGGTTACCTAAGAATATAGTAACAGCTTATGTCATGAGTTACCTATGCGTATTACAGTTACAGCTGGGCTAATGTTGGAGGCCTATACCGCTGCTTGCAATGTATCTCTTATTAATAAATCACCGGTCTGTACCACCGATAGTGTATATAGGCTGAATTTACAGTATAGCTATTCATGAAGGGTTACCGGCCTATACCACTGCTTGTGTATACAAGATCCATTGCAGCGTATCTGTTATTATTCTATAACTGGTCTGTACCACTATTATCTTATAATACTGCAATTGTAGCGTATCACTTAATATAAAGTAACCAGTTCAAATCAATAATAGTATATGTCTGCTGTAGTTGTAATATGTCCCTTTGTAACGGGTTACCGGCCTATACCATTTATTACAGTCAAATACTGCAGTTACACCTTCCCTTGAATAGTGATTCTTTAAATGAATTAGTTTTCAATGATATTAATTCCAATTTATGACAAAGTCTTGCAATTAAGATTTACCGGTATATGCCACTATATATGAGCTTCACTGGTAGCAATATATTTAAAGATCTCTTACCGGCCTATACCTTTTCTTATATTTACAGGCTTTGTTGTCAGCGTATCTTTAGTTATTCTATTACTGGTCTATACCACTATTATCATATAGATGCTGTAATTGCTGCGTATTACTACCAGCTCAGTTGAATGCAAAAAAAAATAAAAAAAATAGAAAAAAAAGGGAGTAACCCTACCCCTGTGCTCCATCTTATGAGAGCGAGTGATACTGAAAAAAGGGGAGATGGACATACCCGAACTTCTGGACTCAGAAGACCAGACCACCCAAGAAGGGAAAATCCAGTCCCAGACACTTCGAGAGGTACCTGCGACTAGGCCACAAGTAAAACAGACACCCGGAAAATACCAAGATTGAAACGAAAAACATCATCCAAACTGGTACCCGCTGTCCAGCGGTCATCCAGACCTCCATACCCCTTGGGAATGGAGAACTTCGGTTCCAAAGCCAAAAACCTCCAGAACCCACGAGGAGTCATAGACGGATCCCCAACATAAGCAATGGCAGAGGACCTATACAATCCCTCCGACACAGGAACAAGTTGACGTATATGAGATGAAAACACCCTCTATAATAATAATAATAGTAATGGATAAATAAACATAAAATGAACACTTCAAACAAAGTGAACGACTCAACACCCAACAGGATAACCAGCACACCGGCACCACATGGGTGACATGAAGCCTAAGGAACAGCAGCTAGCGCCCAACCAGTACCTGCCTGGTACAAGAAACACCTGAACTGTCCAAAGTCCAAGAAAAATCGAAGCCCCAAAGGGATCGAAAACATAAACTATAATCATAACCAAGTTCTGATATAGAAAACGTGAAGCTTCCCAGAAAGTGTGCACGTGACCAGGAAATCGCAAGTATCAGTTCCAGAGAAGAAACATTCCCAAAAAGGAAATTATAGCAGACATGAGCTTCCTGAAACAAATCAAATATATCCTAACTGGATCAAATAAAATGAATGCAGCACCCGAGGGTGAACGCCCAAGGAAAATGGTATGCCTACCGGAGCAGCCGATTAGAGGCCCAAGCTCAGAACTGGAACAGATACTTAAAAAAAAAAAAAAAAGAAAAATGGAGACGTTAAAGAGATTGTTTCATCTCCACACGTCTAATCCAGTTTGCCGCCCGGCACAGAAGACCGAGGATCCCTCGGCCCAGTAGGGCTGGAATCCTTCAGCACTGCCAAAACATGCCTTAGTAGAACACGAAGATGTGCCAGTCTATAGTGGAAGGCAAAATGTTCCCCCGCAGATCAATAGACGACCCCGGCCCCAAGGGTGGGGCCCCTGAAGCCTCAGAGGCCATAGCTCCCCAGAAGGTCTAACTGACTCAGGCGATCACACAGAACATGGACAGTATCTTTAAAATACCTCTCTAGCAAGATATAAATGTGCCAGCGCCATATGGCCATGTAGAACCGTGCTGTAACCTTTGGAGGAAATAAGCCGCCTTCCGGAGAAGGAGTAACGGCCATAGGGACACCTGCTTGCATAGCGAAAGAAGGTTCTGGGGCACGCGCTTCACAGGACATGGAATCCTCAGGGGCGGATGGCTCAATGCACTCTTAATTCCCTGATTCGGGGGAAGAGAGTACTCTAGAACGGCAATCGGAACATAACTGATGGGCATGGATAACCCTGGCCATTTCATACTCTTTGCAAGATGTATACTCCGAATTGGAGATATCCATCTCAAAGAAATCAGAATCCTCCATAACTTGGAGATTGCAATTATGGACAAACACTAATTTCACCTTACACCTCCAATGGCTGGGGCACTCACCACCTCCTGTGAACCAGACAACTAATGAACTGACTCGTAAATGGAATACAACGTGACCACACCCAGTCACGAGGTGCATCGTCTAAGCAAAAAAAAAACTCGCTAGTCCCTAGGACTGCACAATCTGATGATAGAAGGCCATTATGTCCGAATAGCCATGAGCCCAAGTATCACTACACAATAGCAGACAAAATCACATAACACACATGATTAAAGTTCCCCCTGTTCAATAACCCCCTCAGGAGATATTAACCCTTGATTCCATAAGATAAAGGAGACCCACTGGGACCCTGACTTCTATTGAAATAAAATGAAACAATCTTACCGGAATCTACACCATGGAACAGGAACATGGCCCTTCAAGTGTGACAGATAGTAGCCTCGCTTCTGACATGGACTTGAGTGAATAAAGGCAGGCAGCGAAACTCGTCAATACTGATTGCCCAGGAGCTGTTAATGAGTCAGGATGGTTTCGCAGAAAGACTCTCCCTGCCTCTCCAGACTCTAACTTTCATCCATGCTCTCACTGAGAGGCTGACCGGATTACTTAAAACTCCAGTCCCATTTCGAAGAGTACTACCCTCCATGAGAGACTATCTTCATATTCTGACACTTCTCTGCCAACCTCCCGAGACGAAAGGCAAAGAATGACTGGGGGATGAGGGAAGTGGGGGAGGTATTTAAGCCTTTGGCTGGGGTGTCTTTGCCTCCTCCTGGTGGCCGGGTTCTGAATTCCCAAAAGTAATGAATGCAGCTGTGGACTCTTCCCGTTTAAGAAGAAAATCGTTAGGCCAAAATTGTAGACTTCAAAGGCTGGTCCTTCTATAATTTGCCAGAAGCCCTCAGATAACTGACCTCCCAAATGTTCTCTCGTCTCGATGAAACCGCTGATGATGTTATCGCCAATAGAATATTTCTCAGCGCTTGGTTGAATCAGATCCTCAGGAGTTATTGAACTGCCATTGTAGTCTTTTAAATTTTCTTCCGGCACGCTCTTTACTGAATTAAAGGCATATCTAAGCTCTTGAATAATAGTGCGTTGATGGCTGTCAATTATGTTCATTAAGTTGCGCAGTGCACCAGCAATCTGTGACTCCATACTGAGAAAAAAATATGGCTGCTAATAGAACACGTATCCGTGAGCTTTATTGCGCACTTTTAATTTGTGTGCTGTTGCGGATGTATCAGAGAGTCACCCAAAATGGTGCGTTGTAGCGTTCTGACCGCTTCCCTGTGCCCTAGTGTGACTGCCGTGAGCTTGTCCAGATCAGATGCAGCTGTCCGTTAAGAAGCGTGTTGTTGTGCTACATACAGCTGCTGTATAGTGATTGCAGCCATTCAGATCACAGAGCGGTGGTAAATGCGCTCATCACTTTATTATAGGGTCTGTCGCATCCATATTTTCTTGCTCCCAAGATGTTCTGATCACATTTGCGACCCTTTTAGTTGATATATGTGCCAAGTTTAGATCTCTCCAGCTTGCTTTGATACAGAGCTACGTTATTAAGCTGCCATTCTTGTTGGCTGTTGGCTCCGCCCCCCCTCAATTGGATTCATTTTTATTTACTCATGTACATATAAGGTCAAAATAATTTCTAAGGTAAAAGCGAATTAAGTAATATTTGTATGGAATTTTATTCCATTACTATATATACTCTTTATTCAGAAATAGGCAAATAATTAATAAATTAAAATGTGCTTAATTAAAAAAAGGTGATTATTGGTATTTTATAGGTTTTAGCATGTATTTTTTATAACTTTGTTCTTTTTAACAATTACAATATTTTTAACATTTGTAACATCAACAGCAAGAAGAAATACAAATGGTATTTTAGAAAGATGTAAACAATAAGAAATAAGTATGATATTTTGTGCTCAATTCAGAAATAATAAGACATTTTATTAAAAGCAATGATCCAGACTAAATCAGACATCTTGACAAAGGCTGTTTAGCCGAAACGCGTAGATGATCTGATTCGTCCTGCTGGCTTTTCTGTGTGAACCATGAGAGGAAGAGGTTGAGAGATACACCGCCAATTGTGGCACACAGTCAGAGTAACCTTCTGCAAGATTTGTAGCAATACTCAACGCTACAAACGAAGAAACTTATAAAACAATATTACAAAGTAATAGCTGTGTGAAGGTCCTGGAAAGTTTCCACCGATTGAATGTGACTAAGTCATGTGATCAGTGACGTGGACCAAGATTCAAACAGACGACAAGTTTAGATTAACAAGCCAGCTGGAAACGCTGACTTTTTATCATAACCCTATATTATTTGGGGATATATAACGAAAACATTTTAAACGAAAACAAACAAAGGAAGTTTTTGTATTATCATATTATTGTGAATTCTCACACAAGTGCAATTGCTATGTATATTTGACATTGGTGTAATTTTTAAAGGATTTTTTAAGGAATTATATTGTCAATATAATAAATTTGTTTGATTAAATGTATAATATTTACTAAATGTGTGTACTTTTAACAGATAATTCATCTATAGCAGTTCTTTAAATATTAATCAATCCAAACCTGCATTAAGATTGCGCTACCTTTGGTTAGATTTAGTTTTTTTTTAGTTTAAGCTTAGGTTTTAATTTTGTTTCACGGGTAAGTTTTTATTTATTTTAAGGTACCGTATTTTTCGCTCCATAAGACGCACCTGACCATAAGACGCACCTAGTTTTTAGAGGAGGAAAACAAAAATAGAGAGAGAGAGAGAGAGACAGAAGATGGAGAGAGACAGAAGAGAGAGAGAGAGAGAGAGAGAGAGAGAGAGACAGAAGAGAGAGAGAGAGAGAGAGACAGAAGAGAGAGAGAGAGAGAGAGACAGAAGAGAGAGAGAGAGACAGAAGAGAGAGAGAGAGAGAGAGAGACAGAAGAGAGAGAGAGAGAGACAGACAGAAGAGAGAGAGAGAGACAGACAGAAGAGAGAGAGAGAGAGAGAGAGATAGAAGAGAGAGAGACAGAGGAGAGAGAGACAGAAGAGAGAGAGAGAGAGAGACAAAAGAGAGAGAGAGAGACAAAAGAGAGAGAGACAGACAGAAGAGAGAGAGACAGACAGAAGAGAGAGAGACAGAAGAGGGGGGAGAGAGAGAATGGAGAGAGAGAGACAGAGGGGAGAGAGAGATAGATACAGAGGGGAGAGAAAGACACAGAGGGGAGAGAGAGAGAGACACACAGAGGGGAGAGAGAGACACACAGAGGGGAGAGAGAGAGACACACACAGAGGGGAGAGAGAGAGAGACAGAGGGGAGGGAGAGACACAGAGGGGAGAGAAAGACACAGAGGGGAGAGAGAGAGAGAGACAGAGGGGAGAGAGAGAGACAGAGGGGGGAGAGAGAGAGACAGAGGGGGGAGAGAGAGACAGAGGGGGGGAGAGAGAGACAGAGGGGGGGGGAGAGAGAGACAGAGGGGGGGAGAGAGAGACAGAGGGGGGGGGGAGAGAGACAGAGGGGGGGAGAGAGAGAGACAGAGGGGGGGGGGAGAGAGAGACAGGGGGGGGGGGAGAGAGAGACAGAGGGGGGGAGAGAGAGACAGAGGGGGGGGAGAGAGACAGAGGGGGGGAGAGAGAGACAGAGGGGGGAGAGAGCAACAGTGGTGGAGTAAAAAGAGTGACAGGGGGAGGACAGAGAAAAAGGGGGAGGACAGAGACAGAGGAGGGAGAGAGGAAGAGAGAGACCACTGAAAGAGGGGAGAGACCACCGAAAGAGGGGAGAGAGAACAATGAAAGTGTGGGAGAGAAACACCACTGAATACACACACATATACATTAAAATTATGCTTTTACAAATCTGATTACAGAAGATTAGGGAATCCAACTTGGGAAAATTAAAAGAAAAATACTGTGCCTGTGGTACTCCTTTAAATCGCACTGCTCTTTTAATATCATATTCCAACTGTCCCAAGAAGCAGCAGTAACAGGCAGCCTTTGTTTATCTATCTCTAGCTGACAGACACTATAGAAGCTGATACTTACAGGGCTCTCCTCTGCTCTCCGGTAGTAAACTGACATTTGTCCCACCCCTCCCCCACCTGTCAACTCACGCTAACGGCAGCAGCTTTTCTGTGTCTGGTGTAATTTACAGCACTGCTGATAGCAGGGAGAACGGAGATAAAGTGGTTCTGGATTCTCAAACATTTTCCTCTGTGTTTTTCTTTCTTGTCACAGCCCTGTCAGCACTGTTCTAAGGCACAAAAAGATCTTTAAGCAGAATAACATGGTGGAAAATGATTGGGAATTCGGAACCACAATGCAAAAAAAGTGTCTAAAAGTAAAAATGTTAACTCCCAAGAAAATCAAATAGTATCCAGGCATTCTTTACTAACCTCAGTCACTGCTCTGCTGCTCTTAGGTGCTGTCCCGACCCTCAGCTCACCACCCAAACACAAGTGCAGGCGCTGTGAGGATTTCCTGCCACCTGATTCACCCGCTCTAAACTTCAAGCACCAATAGCACTCATCCCCTGGCCAGTGCACTGTTGAATCATGGGGGGCTGAAATGCGTGCTTTGCTCCAATTTAAGGGGGAAAAGTGCCCCCCCCCCCACCACTGCTGCATAGCATAGCAGCTTTGTTAGTGCGGCTCTGGAGCCCGGCCCCTCCTGCCCTGGCTGTGTTACTGTTCACTAGCATTGCGCTCTCTACATTCAGAATCAATGTGCACTGCAATGCTCTCAGCAAAATTACCGTATACTCCAAAACACTGTGTGGCCTTCATTCGCTCCATAAGACGCACAGACATTTCTCCTTACTTTTGAGGGGGGAAAAAGTTTGTCTTATGGAGCGAAAAATACGGTAGTTTGTATATCGTAACTTTAATTTAGCTGTATTTTAATTTTATTAAAGTGATGAGGTGTTAGGTTTCGTGGTTAATAGTTTAATTTAGGTAGTTGCGATGTGGGGGGACAGCGGTTTAGGGGTTAATAGTTTAATTTACTGTTGGAGATGTGGGGAGATGGCGGTTTAGGGGCTAATAGCTTTATTCAGTGTACACACAGCAGCAATGTGGCCGTACCGCTATTTCCATTGCGCCATTACAAGTGTCAATCAAACTTTCTTTTCACGTGTGTTATGGTGCGGTAACCCGCATACTGCACACAGACCAAGTTCCGACTTGGCGTGCTCGGACGAGTATTCTCCTATTGAGATCAATGGAGAAAAAAACCTAACACCTGCCATCGCATTTTCGCATTCCCCATTAAGTCTATGGAGAAAAGAAAGTTATCAAAAAACCTAACACCCTAACATAAACCCCTATTCTAATAACCCCTAAACTGCCGTACTCCCACATCGCAAACACTAAGGCCTAGATTTGGAGTTCGGCGGTAAAAGGGCTGTTAACGCTCCGCGGGCTTTTTTCTGGCCGCACCATAAAATTAACTCTGGTATCGAGAGTTCAAACAAATGCTGCGTTAGGCTCCAAAAAAGCAGTGGCGTCACTAGGGTTGGTGTCACCCGGTGCGGTAAGTTATGGTGTCACCCCCCCCCCCCCCCAGAAAGCAGACACACACAAAAACACAGGCAAACACACATACAAACACTCAGACACACTTAAAACATACTCAGATGCACACACAAACACTCGGAAACACACTCAGACACACACACAAAAACACACACACAAAAACTCAGACACACACATACAAAATATGTAAACTGCACTGCATTAATTATAAAGCTCATGCCTAGAGCTGCTCCCTGGCTCAGCAGAGCATCAAATGAAAGATAAACAGAGCACTCTAAAAATAAATCACTAAAGAAAAGTTTTAGGTGCAAACTATGAAAATTCTGCTCTCTGACTCTGTTCCAAGTCTGTCAGTGCACAGCCCCGGGCCGCGTGCCTACCGCTTCTTATGGCCAATCACCTCTGCACTCTGCCCACCCCCAGACCCCCGCCCGCCCTCCTACCTGTTCAGTGTGCACTTAGTGTACCATAACTGTAATGGTCTGGTGGGCATCATACGTGGCTCCTTCACTTTAAAGACAGTGTCAAACAGTCATGCGGTCAGGTGCAAGGCATCCCCTCATGATTTGCCAGTTCCCGTTTAGAGAGACAGCACAGCAGTGAGTGACTCCACTGCTCCACATGTCACTGAGCAGTGAGCACAGATAGGCAGGCAGGTTTAGGCTAGCAGCGCAACTTTGCAAGCCCCACGGCATGCCCACAACATTCATAGCGAAATTGGGCAGGGGAGAAGCAAAGTACAAACAAGCAAAAGCAGCCGGGAAAACTATTTGTTGAAATTGCAGCACTGGCTCAAGGGGCAAAAAAATTGTGTGTCTACATCTTCCCCAGTCCCACCAATGTTCACAAATGCCAGCCCCTCTAATAAAAAAAAATCCATGCATATCAACATTGTATTTCCTTGAATTTCAATAAAATTTAAAAAAAAAAAAAAAAAAAAAAAATTTTTTTTTTTTTGGTGTCACCCCCTGGTGGGTGTCACCCGGGTGCGGCCCGCCCCCCCCCGCCCCCCCCTAGTGACGCCACTGCAAAAAAGGAGCGTAGAGCATTTTTACCGCAAATGCAACTCTCGATACCAGAGTTGCTTACGGACGCGGCCGGCCTCAAAAACGTGCTCGTGCACGATTCCCCCATAGGAAACAATGGGGCTGTTTGAGCTGAAAAAAAACCTAACACCTGCAAAAAAGCAGCGTTCAGCTCCTAACGCAGCCCCATTGTTTCCTATGGGGAAACACTTCCTACGTCTGCACCTAACACTCTAACATGTACCCCGAGTCTAAACACCCCTAACCTTACACTTATTAACCCCTAATCTGCCGCCCCCGCTATCGCTGACACCTGCATATTTTTTTTTAACCCCTAATCTGCCGCTCCGTAAACCGCCGCCACCTACGTTATCCCTATGTACCCCTAATCTGCTACCCCTAACACCGCCGACCCCTATATTATATTTATTAACCCCTAACCTGCCCCCCACAACGTCGCCGACACCTGCCTACACTTATTAACCCCTAATCTGCCGAGCGGACCTGAGCGCTACTATAATAAAGTTATTAACCCCTAATCCGCCTCACTAACCCTATCATAAATAGTATTAACCCCTAATCTGCCCTCCCTAACATCGCCGACACCTAACTTCAATTATTAACCCCTAATCTTCCGATCGGAGCTCACCGCTATTCTAATAAATGGATTAACCCCTAAAGCTAAGTCTAACCCTAACACTAACACCCCCCTAAGTTAAATATAATATTTATCTAACGAAATAAATTAACTCTTATTAAATAAATTATTCCTATTTAAAGCTAAATACTTACCTGTAAAATAAATCCTAATATAGCTACAATATAAATTATAATTATATTATAGCTATTTTAGGATTAATATTTATTTTACAGGCAACTTTGTAATTATTTTAACCAGGTACAATAGCTATTAAATAGTTAAGAACTATTTAATAGTTACCTAGTTAAAATAATAACAAATTTACCTGTAAAATAAATCCTAACCTAAGATATAATTAAACCTAACACTACCCTATCAATAAAATAATTAAATAAACTACCTACAATTACCTACAATTAACCTAACACTACACTATCAATAAATTAATTAAACACAATTCCTACAAATAAATACAATTAAATAAACTAGCTAAAGTACAAAAAATAAAAAAGAACTAAGTTACAGAAAATAAAAAAATATTTACAAACATAAGAAAAATATTACAACAATTTTAAACTAATTACACCTACTCTAAGCCCCCTAATAAAATAACAAAGCCCCCCAAAATAAAAAATTCCCTACCCTATTCTAAATTAAAAAAGTTACAAGCTCTTTTACCTTACCAGCCCTGAACAGGGCCCTTTGCGGGGCATGCCCCAAGAATTTCAGCTCTTTTGCCTGTAAAAAAAACCATACAATACCCCCCCCCCAACATTACAACCCACCACCCACATACCCCTAATCTAACCCAAACCCCCTTAAAGAAACCTAACACTAAGCCCCTGAAGATCTTCCTACCTTGTCTTCACCATACCAGGTTCACCGATCCGTCCTGGCTCCAACATCTTCATCCAACCCAAGCGGGGGTTGGCGATCCATAATCCGGTCCAGAAGAGGCTCCAAAGTCTTCCTCCTATCCGGCAAGAAGAGGACATCCGGACCGGCAAACATCTTCTCCAAGCGGCATCTTCGATCTTCTTCCATCCGGAGCGAAGCGGCAGGATCCTGAAGACATCCAGCGCGGAACATCCATCCGGACCGACGACTGAACGACGAATGACTGTTCCTTTAAGGGACGTCATCCAAGATGGCGTCCCTCGAATTCCGATTGGCTGATAGGATTCTATCAGCCAATCGGAATTAAGGTAGGAATTTTCTGATTGGCTGATGGAATCAGCCAATCAGAATCTAGTTCAATCCGATTGGCCGATCCAATCAGCCAATCAGATTGAGCTCGCATTCTATTGGCTGATCGGAACAGCCAATAGAATGCGAGCTCAATCTGATTGGCTGATTGGATCAGCCAATCGGATTGAACTTGATTCTGATTGGCTGATTCCATCAGCCAATCAGAAAATTCCTACCTTAATTCCGATTGGCTGATAGAATCCTATCAGCCAATCGGAATTCGAGGGACGCCATCTTGGATGACGTCCCTTAAAGGAACAGTCATTCGTCGTTCAGTCGTCGGTCCGGATGGATGTTCCGCGCTGGATGTCTTCAGGATCCTGCCGCTTCGCTCCGGATGGAAGAAGATCGAAGATGCCGCTTGGAGAAGATGTTTGCCGGTCCGGATGTCCTCTTCTTGCCGGATAGGAGGAAGACTTTGGAGCCTCTTCTGGACCGGATTATGGATCGCCAACCCCCGCTTGGGTTGGATGAAGATGTTGGAGCCAGGACGGATCGGTGAACCTGGTATGGTGAAGACAAGGTAGGAAGATCTTCAGGGGCTTAGTGTTAGGTTTCTTTAAGGGGGTTTGGGTTAGATTAGGGGTATGTGGGTGGTGGGTTGTAATGTTGGGGGGGGTATTGTATGTTTTTTTTTACAGGCAAAAGAGCTGAAATTCTTGGGGCATGCCCCGCAAAGGGCCCTGTTCAGGGCTGGTAAGGTAAAAGAGCTTGTAACTTTTTTAATTTAGAATAGGGTAGGGAATTTTTTATTTTGGGGGGCTTTGTTATTTTATTAGGGGGCTTAGAGTAGGTGTAATTAGTTTAAAATTGTTGTAATATTTTTCTTATGTTTGTAAATATTTTTTTATTTTCTGTAACTTAGTTCTTTTTTATTTTTTGTACTTTAGCTAGTTTATTTAATTGTATTTATTTGTAGGAATTGTGTTTAATTAATTTATTGATAGCGTAGTGTTAGGTTAATTGTAGGTAATTGTAGGTAGTTTATTTAATTATTTTATTGATAGGGTAGTGTTAGGTTTAATTATATCTTAGGTTAGGATTTATTTTACAGGTACATTTGTTATTATTTTAACTAGGTAACTATTAAATAGTTCTTAACTATTTAATAGCTATTGTACCTGGTTAAAATAATTACAAAGTTGCCTGTAAAATAAATATTAATCCTAAAATAGCTATAATATAATTATAATTTATATTGTAGCTATATTAGGATTTATTTTACAGGTAAGTATTTAGCTTTAAATAGGAATAATTTATTTAATAAGAGTTAATTTATTTCGTTAGATAAATATTATATTTAACTTAGGGGGGTGTTAGTGTTAGGGTTAGACTTAGCTTTAGGGGTTAATCCATTTATTAGAATAGCGGTGAGCTCCGATCGGAAGATTAGGGGTTAATAATTGAAGTTAGGTGTCGGCGATGTTAGGGAGGGCAGATTAGGGGTTAATACTATTTATGATAGGGTTAGTGAGGCGGATTAGGGGTTAATAACTTTATTATAGTAGCGCTCAGGTCCGCTCGGCAGATTAGGGGTTAATAAGTGTAGGCAGGTGTCGGCGACGTTGTGGGGGGCAGGTTAGGGGTTAATAAATATAATATAGGGGTCGGCGGTGTTAGGGGTAGCAGATTAGGGGTACATAGGGATAACGTAGGTGGCGGCGGTTTACGGAGCGGCAGATTAGGGGTTAAAAAAAATATGCAGGTGTCAGCGATAGCGGGGGCGGCAGATTAGGGGTTAATAAGTGTAAGGTTAGGGGTGTTTAGACTCGGGGTACATGTTAGAGTGTTAGGTGCAGACGTAGGAAGTGTTTCCCCATAGGAAACAATGGGGCTGCGTTAGGAGCTGAACGCTGCTTTTTTGCAGGTGTTAGGTTTTTTTTCAGCTCAAACAGCCCCATTGTTTCCTATGGGGGAATCGTGCACGAGCACGTTTTTGAGGCCGGCCGCGTCCGTAAGCAACTCTGGTATCGAGAGTTGCATTTGCGGTAAAAATGCTCTACGCTCCTTTTTTGGAGCCTAACGCAGCATTTGTTTGAACTCTCGATACCAGAGTTAATTTTATGGTGCGGCCAGAAAAAAGCCCGCGGAGCGTTAACAGCCCTTTTACCGCCGAACTCCAAATCTAGGCCTTAGTGTTTGCGATGTGGGAGTACGGCAGTTTAGGGGTTATTAGAATAGGGGTTTATGTTAGGGTGTTAGGTTTTTTGATAACTTTCTTTTCTCCATAGACTTAATGGGGAATGCGAAAATGCGATGGCAGGTGTTAGGTTTTTTTCTCCATTGATCTCAATAGGAGAATACTCGTCCGAGCACGCCAAGTCGGAACTTGGTCTGTGTGCAGTATGCGGGTTACCGCACCATAACACACGTGAAAAGAAAGTTTGATTGACACTTGTAATGGCGCAATGGAAATAGCGGTACGGCCACATTGCTGCTGTGTGTACACAACAGATTTTCCGCACAACTTGTAATCCGGGCCTATCTGAAGTATGAAAGTGTCCCTTTAAAATACATAATATACTATTACAGTATAATACATAAATGTAACATATTACATACACATTACACATTACACATTACACATTACACGTGCTGCATATGTTGCCACTAATATTTTGTTTGAAGGAATTTATTTTTTTTGCCTCACCCCCTCCCAGAAACATTTCTGACGACGCCGATAGTTATATCTGACCCACTTATATGAAAGTGTGTCAGAAACCCCAGTGATGTGTATTGGCTGGTTTCCTGTTCCTAATATTAAAGGGACATGAAACACATTTTTTTTCTTTCATGGCATGGTTCAAATAGAGCAGTGTTTTTCAACTGCCATACTCAAGTACCCCCAGCAGGCCAGGTTTTCATTATATCTGTTCTAGAGCACAGGTGAAATAATCAGCTGATGTGTGAGAGTAGGTTAGTACCATGGTTACTGATCAGCTGATTATTTCACCTGTGCTCTAGTTCAGCTACAATGAAAATCTGGGCTGTTAGGGTTACTTGAGGACCGCGGTTGAGAAACAATGAAATAGAGAATACAATTTAAAATAACTTTCTAATTTGCTTCTATTATCTAATTTGTTTGGTTCTCTTCACATCCTCTGTTAAGGATACCTAGGTAGGCTCAGGAGTTGCTTCTCGATGCCTGCACATATATGCCTCATATGATTGGCTCACTCAAAGTTCAGCCAGCTCCCAGTAGTGCATTGCTGCTTCTTCAACAAAAGATACCAAAAGCATGAAGCAAATTAGATAATAGCAGTGAATTGGAAAGTTGTTTAAAAGTGCATGCTCTATCTGAATCACAAAACATACAAGTTCCTTACTTAAATACTGGGTCTTTCATATTGCAATGGTTCAATGATGGTTCTCAGATTTCTCTTTTGAATGTTTGCAATAGTCTTAGAGTTAAAGGAATAGTAATGATTCAAATAGAGCAGGCAATTTGAAGAACCTTTCTAATTTACTCCTATTATCAATTTTTCTTTGTTCTCTTGGTATCTTTATTTGAAAAATCATTAATGAACGCTTTGCAGCCGGCCTATTTTTAGTTCAGCACCTGGGTAGCACTTTCTGATTGGTGTCTAAATACAGCCACCAATCAGCAAGTGCTACCCAGGTACTGAACCAAAAATGGGCTGGCTGATAAGCTAACATTCAAATAAAGATACCAAGAGAACGAAGAAACATTGATAATAGGCGTAAATAAGAAAGTCGGTTAAAATTGCATGCTTCATCTGAATCATGGAAAGTTTAATTTTGACTAGACTATTCTTTTAATTAGACCTGGTGCTAGTCTTAGTGAATACAAGCGACCATATAACTCATGGTTTTCCCACGGCTAATAACATGACAGATACATTTGACACACAGATCAAAATGCATTAGATGTTGTCAAGTAAAAAAAAATTGTCTTTTTGACTTCCTTTTCAATGGCATTACAATCTATTAGCAGCACAGCTGTTTGAATTAGTTAAAGAGATATGAAACCCAACATTTTTCTTACATGATTTACATGATTTAGACAGAGCATATGATTTAAAATAAAGTTTCCAATTTAGCATTTTTCAGCACCTGGGTAGCACCAATCACCAGCAAGCATGACCCAGGGCGCTAAACCAAAAAAAAGGCAGACTAATAAACTTACATTCCTGCTTTTTCAAATAACCATACCACGAGAACGACGGAAATTTATAATAGGAGTAAATGTGGAAGTTGCTTAAAATTGCATGCTCTATCTAAATCACCAAAGAAAGAAATTTGGTTTTCATAAGCCTTTAAGTTACTATTCTGAAAAACAACAGAAAAGCATTTGACTAATAAAACTACATACAGTAGATATATTTTACCAAGGGACAGCTCTATGACATGCACAGAGAGAAGGGCAAAGGATAATTTTATGAAAATGTCAGTGCCACTGTGAGGATGCTGAATGAATAAGGGCACAGCACACAGTATGATCAAGCAACAGATGATGACATTTTACGTGTGATTAAAACAATTTACCAAATGAATGTGTCACCTACTAAAGATGCTTGGCAGTTCCATGAGGGATGAATGCTGAGTAGTGTATTATAAGGGCGAGAGATGCACATACTTGCAAGGGCATAAAATAACTTAATGTCTCCTACTTATTGTTAATTTGTCTATCAAAGTTTCACTGAAGTTAAATACACCATGGGCCAAATTACAAGTAGAGCGCAAACGCTTGCGCCCGAGTGATAAGAGGTTTATAGCTGAGGTTTGCACTCATCGGACTTAACGCTGGTATTACAAGTTGAAAGTAAATGCGATTGCTTGAGCGCAATCACGATTTACGCTTTAAAGATTACTGTGACTTCAGAGCTCTGGTTAACTGTTTCACTGTGTTAAAACAGTATTTGAAGCAAAAAATCTGAGATTTTACATATCTAATTTGCATATCTTACCCAGAATTCTCTTGTGCATTGGTAACAATGTACATGGAGTTTTACTGGGGAAGAGCAAGCGGGGAACTTGCTTGGATGTGCTAATTTCCTATGCAAAAAAATTGTATCGATTTACTTTTGAGACATGGAGGATTTTAATCTCAGATTTTTATCTCCACCATAATTTAAATTATTTTTTATATATGTCTATATATGTGTACACATGTATTTATATGTGTGTATATGTATTTACAGACATATACACACATATAAACACATAAATCCATATGTACACATATATAGACATATATACAAGGGCATTGGTGCCCTTTGCAGTTAAAATGAATGTAAAGTTGAATGAATGAGTGCCCGGTTTTTAAAAATACTATTAAAAAAAGGGGCCCTTTCATTCATTAAACTTCACATTGCAGCGTTTGTTTTTTTTAAATACTTACCTTTTTCTTTAGCAAACCCGGACTGGTAATCCTCCGCTCGCAGCTCCTCTGTACTTACTTACTTAGGATCGCCGGTCTGGCTTTGCTAAAGAAAAGGTAAGTATTTAAAAACAATGCAGCAATGTAAAGTTTAATGAATGAAAGTATACAACCATAAAGCAGGCAGTATACAATGATAAAGCAGGTAGTATACAACCATAAAGCAGGCAGTATACAATCACAAATCAGGTAGTATATAATCACAAATTAGGCAGTATAGAATCACAAATCAGGCAGTATACAATCACAAAGCAGGCAGTATACAACCATAAAGCAGGCAGTATACAACCATAAAGCAGGAAGAATATAATCATAAAGCAGGCAGAATACAATCACAAAGCAGGAAGTATACAATCACAAAGCAGGCAGTATACAATCACAAAGCAGGCAGTATAGAATCATAAAGCAGGCAGTATACAATCACAAAGCAGGCAGTATAGAATCATAAAGCAGGCAGTATACAATCACAAAGCAGGCAGTATAGAATCATAAAGCAGGCAGTATACAATCACAAAGCAGGCAGTATAGAATCATAAAGCAGGCAGTATACAATCACAAAGCAGGCAGAATACAATCACAAAGCAGGCAGTATACAACCATAAAGCAGGCAGTATACAACCATAATGCAGGCACTATACAATTATAAAGCAGACAGTATACAATCATAAAGCAGGCAGTATACAATCACAAAGCAGGCAGAATACAATCACAAAGCAGGCAGTATACAACCATAAAGCAGGCAGTATACAACCATAAAGCAGGCAGTATACAACCATAAAGCAGGCAGTATACAACCATAAAGCAGGCAGTATAACACCATAAAGCAGGCAGTATACAACCATAAAGCAGTCAGTATACAACCATAAAGCAGGCAGTATACAACCATAATGCAGGCACTATACAATTATAAAGCAGACAGTATACAATCATAAAGCAGGCAGTATACAATCATAAGGCAGGCAGTATACAATCATAAGGCAGGCAGTATACAATCATAAAGCAGACAGTATACAATCATAAGGCAGGCAGTATACAACCATAAAGCAGGCAGTGTTTGAAGCAAAAAATCTGAGATTTTACATATCTAATTTGCATATCTTACCCAGAATTCTCTTGTGCATTGGTAACAATGTACATGGAGTTTTACTGGGGAAGAGCAAGCGGGGAACTTGCTTGGATGTGCTAATTTCCTATGCAAAAAAATTGTATCGATTTACTTTTGAGACATGGAGGATTTTAATCTCAGATTTTTATCTCCACCATAATTTAAATTATTTTTTATATATGTCTATATATGTGTACACATGTATTTATATGTGTGTATATGTATTTACAGACATATACACACATATAAACACATAAATCCATATGTACACATATATAGACATATATACAAGGGCATTGGTGCCCTTTGCAGTTAAAATGAATGTAAAGTTGAATGAATGAGTGCCCGGTTTTTAAAAATACTATTAAAAAAAGGGGCCCTTTCATTCATTAAACTTCACATTGCAGCGTTTGTTTTTTTTAAATACTTACCTTTTTCTTTAGCAAACCCGGACTGGTAATCCTCCGCTCGCAGCTCCTCTGTACTTACTTACTTAGGATCGCCGGTCTGGCTTTGCTAAAGAAAAGGTAAGTATTTAAAAACAATGCAGCAATGTAAAGTTTAATGAATGAAAGTATACAACCATAAAGCAGGCAGTATACAATGATAAAGCAGGTAGTATACAACCATAAAGCAGGCAGTATACAATCACAAATCAGGTAGTATATAATCACAAATTAGGCAGTATAGAATCACAAATCAGGCAGTATACAATCACAAAGCAGGCAGTATACAACCATAAAGCAGGCAGTATACAACCATAAAGCAGGAAGAATATAATCATAAAGCAGGCAGAATACAATCACAAAGCAGGAAGTATACAATCACAAAGCAGGCAGTATACAATCACAAAGCAGGCAGTATAGAATCATAAAGCAGGCAGTATACAATCACAAAGCAGGCAGTATAGAATCATAAAGCAGGCAGTATACAATCACAAAGCAGGCAGTATAGAATCATAAAGCAGGCAGTATACAATCACAAAGCAGGCAGTATAGAATCATAAAGCAGGCAGTATACAATCACAAAGCAGGCAGAATACAATCACAAAGCAGGCAGTATACAACCATAAAGCAGGCAGTATACAATTATAAAGCAGACAGTATACAATCATAAAGCATAAAGCAGGCAGTATACAATCACAAAGCAGGCAGAATACAATCACAAAGCAGGCAGTATACAACCATAATGCAGGCACTATACAATTATAAAGCAGACAGTATACAATCATAAAGCAGGCAGTATACAATCACAAAGCAGGCAGAATACAATCACAAAGCAGGCAGTATACAACCATAAAGCAGGCAGTATACAACCATAAAGCAGGCAGTATACAACCATAAAGCAGGCAGTATACAACCATAAAGCAGGCAGTATACAACCATAAAGCAGGCAGTATACAACCATAAAGCAGGCAGTATACAACCATAAAGCAGGCAGTATACAACCATAATGCAGGCACTATACAATTATAAAGCAGACAGTATACAATCATAAAGCAGGCAGTATACAATCATAAGGCAGGCAGTATACAATCATAAGGCAGGCAGTATACAATCATAAAGCAGACAGTATACAATCATAAGGCAGGCAGTATACAACCATAAAGCAGGCAGTGTACAACCATAAAGCAGGCAGTATACAACCATAAAACAGGCTGTATACAACCATAAAGCAGGCAGTATACAACCATAAAACAGGCTGTATACAACCATAAAGCAGGCAGTATACAACCATAAAGCAGGCAGTATAGAATCATAAAGCAGGCAGTATACAACCATAAAGCAGACAGTATACAATCATAAAGCAGGCAGTATACAACCATAAAGCAGGCAGTATACAACCATAAAGCAGGCAGTATACAACCATAATGCAGGCACTATACAATTATAAAGCAGACAGTATACAATCATAAAGCAGGCAGTATACAATCATAAGGCAGGCAGTATACAATCATAAGGCAGGCAGTATACAATCATAAAGCAGACAGTATACAATCATAAGGCAGGCAGTATACAATCATAAAGCAGGCAGTATACAATCATAAGGCAGGCAAATATACAATTATAAAGCTGTCAGTATACAATCATATAACATGCAGTATAGAACCATAAAGCAGGCAGTATACAACAATGAAGCAAGCAGTATACATTAATGAAGCAGGCAGTATACATTAATGAAGCAAGCAGTATACATTAATGAAGCAGGCAGTATACAATCATAAAGCAGGCAGTATACAATTATAAAGCAGACAGTATACAATCATAAAGCAGGCAGTATACAATCATAAGGCAGGCAATATACAATTATAAAGCTGTCAGTATACAATCATATAACATGCAGTATAGAACCATAAAGCAGGCAGTATACAACAATGAAGCAAGCAGTATACATTAATGAAGCAGGCAGTATACAATCATAAAGCAGTATGTAATTACAGGGCAGGCAGCAGGCAATCAGATGTCCGGAAAAAGATCAGAGGATGAGAAAACCTAAAAAAAAATATCTGATTAAAAAACCAAAACAATGACACAGGTGGTAGGATTTATTTGGTTTATATAATCAAATATCTGCAGAGTTGCAGTCCATGCCTGAGCACCCACCGGGTAACATGAAAACACAATTTATGCTTACCTTATAAATTAAATTATTTCATGGTGGAGAGAATCCACGATCCATTACTCCTTGGAATTACCCGTTCCTGCCACTAGGAGGAGACAAAGATTTCCAAACCCCAAGAGTTCTATAAAACCCTCCCACCTCACTGGTAACTCAGTCTGATGTATAGCCAAGCAAAAGTGGTAGGAAAAGAAATAAAAGCAAAGAAATAGGAGCAGGGAAAAAAGATGTGCGCAAAAATGACTCAACGCCAAAAAACAGGGTGGGGTGTCATGGTTGGACTTTCAGCACCATAAGAGAAATTAATTTATCAGGTAAGCATAAATTATGTTTTCTTTCATACAGGTGTTGAGAGTCCATGATCCATTACTCCTGGGAACGAATACCCAAGCTGTGTAGTCCACGATAAAAAGAACATCTTATTTATATTGAAAAATAATCCACAACCCAAAAAGAAGCCAAAGAAAAAACAGAGAAATATGCAATTAAAATGACCAACAGGCAAATAAAAAATGATGCTGAGACAACTGTCTGAAAAAGACTTCCTACCAAAGACTGCCTCAGAAGAAAAAAACAAAAACATCAGAATGATAGTAATTTAGCAAAAGTATGCAAAAAAGATATTGAGTTGTTAAATTTGACAGTTGCATAAGGTGCGTTATATAAGGAGAAAATTCTTTCTATAAATATTTTACTAAAACCAAATTGATATAAGGTGAGACGCAAGAATTGCCAGTTTAGCCGATCAAAGGCTTTTTCAGCATCCATTGCTAGGATAACAGTTGGGATACCTTCTTTTTTCACATATTCTAAAATCTGTATAACTTTATTTGTATTATCCCTTGCTTCCCTCCCCGGAATAAAGCCCACTTGATTAAGATGGATAAGTTCAGGTAATACATTATTTATTCTTGTTGCTAAAATTTTCCCATATATCTTTATATCTAAATTTAGTAGGGAAACTGGTCTATAGTTGCTTGGGGAATCCATTGATTTCCCCTGTTTTGGAATAACAGCTATTCTAGCTTCTAGCATATTCGGAGGAAAAGGTTTACCTATATCTATTTGTTGAAAAACCCTAAGTAGATACGGGATAAGTATTTTCTGAAAGGTTTTGTAGTATTTTGCCGTTAAGCCATCTGGGCCAGGACTTTTCCCCATTTTTAGATTTGTAATAGTATCTGCTACTTCTTCAATAGTTATAGGTTGACCTAACATATTTTTCATTTCTATAGAGAGGGATGGAAGATCTGTATCTTGGATATATTTTTTACATTCATTAACAAAAACTTCAGAGGGGGATTTGTCTTGCAAGTTATATAGTTCTGAATAGTAGTTATTAAAAGTTTGTCCTATATCCTTTATAGTTTTAACACTTTTCCCGTCTTTAGTTTTTAATTCATATACATAGGATTTAAGACTTTTCTTTTTAAGTGCCCTTGCTAACAATTTCCCAGATTTATTACCTTCATTAAAAAATTTCATTTTTAAGTAGTGGGCTGATTGA